>NC_064629.1:548144905-548444905 GCF_023864275.1 Schistocerca cancellata | reverse complement strand
TCTCGAGTTCGAATGCCGGTCCGATACACGTTTTCACTCGATGCCGCTGACTCCCAATGCAGCTGACATCATGAGTTCCTTCCGTTCCTTTTCCTATCTCCACCCTCTACCTTCAGTTATATTGATGTGTGTCACAGTTGCGGATTCGGCTTGGTGTCTCTCTTCTTTCGGACATCTCCGAAAGATCATACACCACGCATTCATATAATTATCTGTATTTGCTTCCCAGTTGTTCACTGCTATATTTTGTGGAGTATGTTTACTCTTGAGCCAAGGACGTGCGACCGCATTGTGCCAAGTATCGCCACAAATCACAGTGGAGCAACGAAATGAAAATCTACAAATAAAGTGTTTGGCACTCTCCAAAATCTCTTGAAGAGGAGCAAAGTATGTCCCGCACACCTTGGCTCGTGAACAAAAACCAAGACGACTCGTGGACCCCTGCCGCGACTTTATTGAATTCAAAGCGTGACGACACTTGGTGATATCGTTACGAACCTGCCACAAAACAAGATCGAGAAATTCATGTGAAGTGTGAAAGCTTTCACCGCATAACCGACAGTCAAACCAATGTGACGCGCGAGTTGATCATAATCTTAAAAAAAGACTTGGACAATTTTACATGGTTGTATGAAATTCGCTGCGTTGCACTTGGTGGGCAAGGGGCGAGGCGAGACTGTGTAGAACATCTGGAACATTAAAGCCACCATCTTAAATGAAGATTTTGCTCGCGTGGTGTTCCACAGCCTCTTAAGTCTTCAATAAAAGAATAAACTGTCCGTTGTAGGCTGTATTGTGCTGTATTAAAATCGTGCTATTAACCAATTTCGGACATGATCCGTTGTCAAGCACATTTGCTATGTCATGTATTACATATGGTGTGATGAGCACGATATGTAATACATGACGTAGCAAATATGCTTGATAAAAAAAGAGCCAAAATTAGCTAATAGCACGATTTTGATAAAATACAATACAGCCTACAACGGACAATATATTCTTTTACTAACCATCTTAAATGTTTCTCCGTTTTTTAATTTATCCATTGTCGAAACTTTTTTAACTGAAATTATTTACGAGAAACTGCGACCCCATCTTGAACTCCTGGCCATAGAATGGGCGCTAAGATATGACATTGCCATCACAGCTAATCGTATCTTAATAATCACTGGTCCACAGCTCGTGGTCGTGCGGTAGCGTTCTCGCTTCCCGCGCCCGGTTTCCCGGGTTCGATTCCCGGCGGGGTCAGGGATTTTCTCTGGCTCGTGATGACTAAGTGTTGTGTGCTGTCCTTCGGTTAGTTAGGTTTAAGTAGTTCTAAGTTCTAGGGGACTGATGACCATAGATGTTAAGTCCCATAGTGCTGAGACATTTGAACCAATAATCACGGAATAGCTGCCCAACATGTTAACACTGACATCAGTTGGTAAGGACAAAGGGAGTTGTTGTTTTGTTGTTGTCATCAGTCCTGAGACTGGTTTGATGCAGCTCTCCATGCTACTCTATCCTGTGCAAGCTTCTTCATCTCCCAGTGCATACTGCAACCTACATCCTTCTAAATCTGCTTAGTGTATTCATCTCTTGGTCTCCCTCTACGATTTTTACCCTCCACGTTGCCCTCCAATGCTAAATTTGTGATCCCTTGATGCCTCAGAACATGTCCTACCAACCGGTCCCTTCTTCTTGTCAAGTTGTGCCACAAACTCCTCTTCTCCCCATTTCTATTCAATACCTCCTCATTAGTTATGTGATCCACCCATCTAATCTTCAGCATTCTTCTGTAGCACCACGTTTCGAAAGCTTCTATTCTCTTCTTGTCCAAACTATTTATCGTCCATGTTTCACTTCATACAAATACTCCATACAAATACTTTCAGAAACGACTTCCTGACACTTAAATCTATACTCGATGTTAACAAATTTTTCTTCTTCAGAAACGCTTTCCTTTCCATTGTCAGTCTACATTTTATATCCTCTCTACTTCAACCATCATCAGTTATTTTGCTCCCCAAATAGCAAAACTCCTTTACTACTTTAAGTGACTCATTTCCTAATCTAATTCCCTCAGCATCACCCGACTTAACTCGACTACATTCCATTATCCTCGTTTTGCTTTTGTTGATGTTCATCTTATATCCTACTTTCAAGACACTGTCCATTCCGTTCAACTGCTCTTCCAAGTCCTTTGCTGTCTCTGACAGAATTACAATGTCATCGGCGAACCTCAATGTTTTTATTTCTTCTCCATGGACTTTAATACCTACTCCGAATTTTTCTTTTGTTTCCTTTACTGCTTGCTCAATATACAGATTGAATAACATCGGGGAGAGTCTACAACCCTGTCTCACTCCCTTCCCAACCACTGCTTCCCTTTCGTGTCCCTCTACTCTTATAACTGCCATCTGGTTTCTGTACAAATTGTAAATAGCCTTTCGCTCCCTGTATTTTACTCCTGTCATCTTCAGAATTTGAAAGAGAGTATTCCACTCAACATGGTCAAAAGCTTTCTCTAAGTCTACAAATGCCAGCAATGTAGGTTTGCTTTTCCTTAATCTATTTTCTAAGATAAATCGTAGGGTCAGTATTGCCTCACGTGTTCCAATATTTCTGCGGAATCGAAACTGATCTTCGCCGAGGTTGGATTCTACCAGTTTTTCCATTCGTCTGTAAAGAATTCGCAATTGTATTTTGCAGCTGTGACTTATTAAACTGATAGTTCGGTAATTTTCACATCTGTCAACACCTGCTTTCTTTGGGATTGGAATTATTATATTATTCTTGAAGTCTGAGGGTATTTCGCCTGTCTCATACATCTTGCTCACCAGATGGTAGAGTTTTGTCAGGACTGGCTTTCCCAAGGCCGTCGGTAGCTTAATGGAATGTTGTCTACTCCCGGGGCCTTGTTTCGCCTCAGGTCCTTCAGTGCTCTGTCAAACTCTTCACGCAATATCGTATCTCCCCTTTCATCTCCATCTACATCCTCTTCCATTTCCATAATATTGTCTTCAAGTACATCACCCTTGTATAGACCCTCAATACACTCCTTCCACCATGCTGCTTTCCCTTCTTTGCTTAGAACTGGTTTTCCATCAACGCTCTTGATATTCATGCAAGTGGTTCTCTTTTCTCCAAAGGTCTCTTTAATTTTCCTGTAGGCAGTATCTATCTTACCCCTAGTGAGATAAGCCTCTACATCCTTACATTTGTCCTCTGGCCATCCCTGCTTAGCCATTTTGCACTTCCTGTCGATCTCATTTTTGAGACGTTTGTATTCCTTTTTGCCTGCTTCATTTACTGCATTTTTATATTTTCTCCTTTCATCAGTTAAATTCAATATTTCTTCTGTTACCCAAGGCAAAGGGAGTTATTACTCCCTAAATATGAAAAAAAAATACTCCTTGCCGTAACTCCACCATCGAGGTATCGTTCTCCAGGTATTCGCAAAATCAGAACCTTCCATGATTTTGCCACAGGGTATTGTGTCATTCATCACTCCAAATCACTCGTTTGCGGTTGTCCACTGTCTAGTGGCGTCGCTCTTTACATCACCGTAAGCGTCGCTTAGCATTGACTACTGAAATGTGACGTACGAGGAGGTATTTGTTGTACCCTATCCTTTGTAACTCCATACGTGCAGTAACTGTGCTAGCTAAACTGCTGGTAGCACATTCGAACTCACGAGTGATTCCTTCCGTTGATTACATGCGATTTTTTTAAAACAACCCTCTGCAGTGCTCAGTGTTAGTTGTTTGGCAGTAAGTGAGGTCTGCCTGGTCTTATTTTAGCAGTGGTTGTTCCGTGATGTTCCCACTTTTCAGTCGCATTAACAGCAGTCGACTTGGGCAGCTTTAAAATGATTGAGCGACAAAAGAAGTGCGAAAACGTTGAGGAATACAGCTATGTAAAACACTTGGGAATGAAGTAAATAGGAAGTGTAGGGAATCCAAGGCGAGTAGAGGGACAAAAAAGAGTTCTAGCCACTTTGTCAAACTAATTATGCAAATTAATTACATTGATAAATTAAATACCCCCACTCTCTGATGAAATCATTAGTATTCCCCAACTGGTATGTTCCTCTCAGGGAACTCCTCCCCCTTCTCTCCTGTGATGTAATCCAAGACGCGCATTCGGGAGGACGACGGTTCAATCCCGCGTCCGGCCATCGTGATTTAGGTTTTCCGTGATTTCCCTAAATCACTACAGGCAAATGCCGGGATGGTTCCTCTGAATGGGCACGGCCGACTTCCTTCCCCATCCTTCCCTAATCCGATGAGACCGATGACCACGCTGTCTGGTCTCCTTCCCCAAACAACCAACCAACCAACCAACCAATCCAAGACGGTGACAAGGGGGAAAAATGGCGGGAAATTCGCTCTGTCTGTGCCGAGCTGCTGGACTGGAAGGACCTCACGGCGGTTGGCTGATATAGCATGCATAAGGCATTGATTAGACATTTTGTTTAAGAATATCGTTTGTTTATTTCTGAAATTGCAATATACCTCAAAATTGACGTTGGTGTTTAAACAATTTAGATGATGTTAAACAATTGTGTTACTTTCTTTTATTCCGATAACGAAAGAAACCACATAATTATACTGTCATAGATCGCGCTAAACTTATCTGAAAACCTATATCACGCGCTCCATCCTTCGGAGTTGTGGCCAGTAGAACAAGGTGTACACTGGGCTTGCGGCAACGGCCAGGATGCAACACACAGCAGCTGCAAGGCTGCGGTAAGAAGTTCGTGGTGCGCTGTAAATACCCCAGTGTCCCTCCTCTCCAGTGCGCTTTCTTTCTTTGTGACATGCCAGTCATGCCATGTGCGGCCGGCAGACCAAACCAGGCAACCTTCCCCCCTGGGACACTTCGCGCACTTACATTCTGAGGAACACCGCCACACCTGAAAAGACTCTAAAAAGATTGCGGCGGGTTCTGGCACACTTGTGAAACCTCCAAGTCTTCATCCAACTTCCCTCCCTGAGACACTTAACGTGCTTTTGTGACGATCCAATCCGTATTAGTAGTAGTCATGGCTAGATGTCAGAGGTCACTGAAACACTCACACGTCCGTCGTGTTCGTGTCCTGATGTCTACACACCAAGCCCCTCATATGTCGCCAGCGGCAATGCTTCAGTGAAAACTACGGCCGCGACTGCAGCCACAGTCATGGATGTGCATGTATGCCAGGCCATGGAGGGCATCGGAGTAAGATTGGAGCGCTAGGAATTCGGATGTTACCAATATGTCCAGCGCCAACATTTTGCAGTGATCTATATTGAATCGCTTAGTTATCCACAGAGAATACGTGCAACACAGGGAATTGCAGAGGCAGCCCGACGCATACTGAGTATTAGTTAGCTATTCAGCTATCCAAAGGGCACCCCCACTGGGACCTGCCCCTGCAACTGAGGGCAATATCCGACTAGCTGGCTGGTCGGAACTTTCCTTTGTATCTGCCATTCACGAGAGCCTTCAGCCAGAAATGCCCATCCGTTTCGGCCACAGTCTACCTCTGCCACGTTCCTCCACACGCCAAACAGTGTCGTCCTACGAAACCAGCCCCATATTTGTCACTGTAATTACAATTAAATATTACGATTGCAGTCCCAATCTCATGATATTCAA
Organism: Schistocerca cancellata; assembly: GCF_023864275.1. Lineage (NCBI taxonomy): Eukaryota > Metazoa > Arthropoda > Insecta > Orthoptera > Acrididae > Schistocerca > Schistocerca cancellata. The sequence goes on along the minus strand of NC_064629.1, from coordinate 548,439,280 downwards.
AAAAGAAGGAAGTATCGGAAATACCTTCTCCTGTTACGTGTGGCTCTGGAAATATCAGTATCTATATCCCTCCTATGACTCGACATAATTTTCCACACAGAATCCTTCACTCCCCTTACGATTATCACTGCATTGATATCGCTACCTCCCACATCACATCCATACCGCCTTATGAATGGACAAAGCCATTTTCTTTGCACATGTCAGAGCAATAACCGCAGTAACTTTACACCCAACACAAACTTTGTAAGTCTGCTGATCACAGCGAATCCCTCACACATCCCCTACTAAGTATCATACTTCGCCAATAACTGAATGCTGCTGGCACCAAACAATATTGAGCGAAAATCCGCAATGGATGGACATGCCTCATTTGTTTCTCTTAACTAGTGGTACCAGTGTGTCTCAGGAACAGAGATGTAGTTGTCTGATAAGTGCTCGTATGTTAAAAACACGATCACAACGACCATTTTACTGTCACCCTAGATAAAAAGAGAAATTAGCTCTCATAGGGAAGCAAATAGGTACTCTTTCTTCCTTCTCTCTGTTTGTGAGTGCAACAGGAAATGGAATGACTAGCATGGCGCGTAATTTCACACATAAATTGCAGTGGTTATATATTTGTCTATTTCCTAGTTGTCATGCATTTACCATTGATCATGATTTTACAGTACTGATGCAGGCATAGCATAATTTCCCTGAACCGTAATCTTATGTGACATTGTCCTGCTCATTGGTCACAGCTAGCAGTGTGGCATGACCGGAATGAATGGGCATTTCCGGATTACTGCACGGGCTGCTGCTGGGCTGTCCCAAACCAGTCAGGTTGGGTGTGAGTGTCCTATTGACCTACGGATGTGTTTCCGTGATATCTATGGTCTGCGACATTCAACCATGACAACAGAATGTATCGATTTATAAAGTGCTCAGTCCATAAATCAAGTATTCAAACTGTAGTGATTCTATGTCGTGACAGGGAATTGTGAGATACTGCAAACTCTGTGTACACATATGCATGACAGCAGTTGTGTGTGGAAGAGACTGTGTTCTGTTCAACAAGTATAGCATGGTATGCAATTCTGCAAGTCAGACATCGTGGCTATACTTGCCAACACCTCCTTACTACTGACCCCAGGCACCAGAACAATACTTCAGAACTGATAGCACAGTTAATTTATGCAAAATGCTTCAACCTCCGTCTGTCCGTAGCTCAATCATGCATAAACCACACGTTTCTTCATAACTGTTTGTTATATCACCACAACACTCCCATATCTACTGTACAACGATAAGCAGTGCTAACCAACCACCTCAACATGCATGCATCTGGAGAGATCTTGTGCTGTTGGATGGGTGCCATTAGTAAGATTGGTGCGGAACAGTCTTTACTGAAGAGCAGTTGGAGACTTATCTCGCTGTGTTCCTTCATGATATGTGGATTGTAGCGGTCTGGTCAGTTGCAAATTAAATCGAAGACAGTGTTACTTGGAGGGTTGGTCAAAGACTATGCAGGGGAGAACTTTCAATATCCAACTTTATCGTATGAGTGCGAGAACACTTGGTGAATCGCACGCACATAGGGAAAGATGGCCAGTCGTAATCGTAAATTCAGCACTATGATGGAAGTGCTAGGAATATGTATATTACCTAACTGCATTGGTACAGGACACTGTCTGTATACTTTGGTGTATATGTGCAAGAATTAACAGTGAATGGGCGTACCGCACATCAATCTATCTACATTCGCAGTCTAGTATATGGTATTCACAAAGTACGGGAGGGGTGGTTTAGTGATGATACAGAAATTGAAAACCATCCGGCCGTGTTTTTGATTGACATTGAAATTGCAGAAACCCTGGTAAAATGACTAAAAGTGACCACACTATAATTTGTGGTACTTATTAGAGCACATTGTCCCATATCATTGGTGTCTTTTCCATTTGATCTGTCTGCTGGTACGTTGTTGATTACTACATAATGACTCACTGACATCACAGTTTGAGATGGAGAGAGTCTAGGGATGATCAGCGCCAACACAGTGATTGCATGCATAACTGCAATATGTGGAATCAATCTGCTACCCCATCACTGTGGAAGATGAGATTAAATGTAAAGGTCATCACTTTCGGACAACTGTTCAGAAATGCATTCCAGTTTCCTTATGTTGTGATGTCTTCCACATTTTGGTCAATAGGAAACACCACCTCTATCTTTTATTTCAACCATCCTGTGTGTTGTGTGAGCAGCAGCATAGTTTACACCATGCTATTTCCAGCCTTCTTTCGGAGTTAATTGATTGAAGCTTGTTACGGTCTGTTTAGTACCTGGTACAGCCCCCGAAGTCATCGTAGAAAAAAAATGTGTGGCTCTTTACAGATCTGTAGTCGCACACAGCTTAGTTGTGTTACAGCAAAAAGCAATGTATCAATCCGCCTCCTTGAGACTGATAGTCGATACGGTCTTCTTCCAGTACAGGCAACAAAACTTTACACAGGTCCATGGAAGCGACTTCAACCACTGGTCAGTTACTCAATTGGAACAACGCATGTATATTTAATGGGGTCACAACATATGGTCAACGTCAACATGCACAGACAGACAGACAGACAGACAGACACAGAGAGAGAGAGAGAGAGAGAGAGAGAGAGAGAGAGAATGTGCTCTCAACGAAGACTATGACCATTGCTGTGTCGTATTTCTAGTGTGGTTATCATAGGAACACAATAAAGGAGATTAGAATATGTACAGAGTGATATTTATATACCGTCATTCGATATCAATGAATTGTAGGTGTTATGCTACTGAATTTCTGTGCAGAGTCCGTGGATACTCTGCTTGGTTGTGAATTTCCTCTTTTATGTTAGAATACAATTTTTCTCGTTGTGATAGCTCTCCATCGCTGGCCGCTGTGGCCGAGCGGCACAAGGCGCTTCAGTCAGGAACCGCGCGGCCGCTACGGTCGTAGGTTCGAATCCTGCCTCGGGCATGGATGTGTGTGATGTCCTTAGGTTAGTTAGGTTAAGTAGTTCTAAGTCTAGGGGACTGATGACAGCGGATGTAAAGTCCCATAGTGCTAAGAACCATTTCAACCTTTTTTTTAGCTCTCCATCTGTCAGCCTTCGAACTAACGGAACAGTGCTGTTGGAACGTGATGGGATTTAGGGATATTTAGCAGGGGTCTGTAACTTGGTGGCAGACATCTCTTACTCGTTGGAATCAGGTTGATTCAATTGCTATATATTGAAGGGTGGAGAATGTGGGTGATACTCTGACGAAAGTGGAGTTGAGAGGTGAGCTCTGTACCGTTTCTTCTAAGTATTGTGGTCAAACATTGTACAATCTCCCACATATGTCTCACTAAGTGACTGCAATGAGAAAATTAGGGGTTAATATGATGGTTTTCTACAGAGAGACAATCAGCAGCAAAAATAAATAAGTGACAACACTATTCCACGAGTTTTGTGTGCATATAAATGAGTGGACTGACATCTTAATAGCTAGACTAAATTTACATTTACATCTTTGTGCTTATTTCGCAAGCCACTCTACGGTGTGTGGCGGAGAGTACCCTGTACCACTGCTAGTCATTCCCTTTCTTGTTGCACTCACAGACAGAGGGAAAAATAGTACCTATATGCTTCCCTATGGGCGCTTTTTTCTCTTTTTATGCAGGGTGACAGTAACGTGGCCGTTGCGATCGTGTTCTTAACATCTGATCGCTTATAAGACAGCTACATCTCTGTTCCTAAGACACACTGGTACCATTAGCAAGAGAAACAAATGAGGCATGTCCATCTATTGCGGATTTTCACTGAATCCATGTTTTTTGGTGCCAGCAGTATTCCTTTTGTGGCGAAGTATTATTCTTAGTAGGGGATGTGTGATAGATACGCCGTGATTGGTAGAATTAAAAATGTTGTGTTGGGGTGTAAGGTTACTGCGTTCATGTTCCAACATGTGCAAAGAAAATGATTATGTCCTGTCGTAAGAGGGGTATAGATTCGACGTTGAGCTACTCGTATTTGCATAATTTCCAGAAAGCAGTTGGCACAGCGGAAAGGCTTCAGACCAGTAAACCGAATGTATGCAAAAACTTTTTCACCTTTTACGTTTTTTTTCTCTGGAAATCAATGGGAAGAATGCTAGATATTTTGGATTTATTACAATTTTCATTAAAGGCATGAAAAGCAAAGGCCAAGAATAATTTGGGATTGAAAATAAATTTCCAAGTATGAACTGTAAGGTCTACATGAAAACATCGTATATAAAATTATTTAGTCATTTTGCAGCTGACGATTTACACATGCTGGGGTGATATTCGTCGTAAGAGCAGGGAACCTACTGTTCGCATGCAGCTGCTGAGAGCTTCTCGAAAGCCGAAATGAAACTCGTGGATTACAAAGACTTTTACATATCAGTTAGAATCCTTTCTTGGAATGTTATTTGCAGAGTCCTCATGGGTGATGTAAGTACAATCCTTGGAAATTACTTGCAATCCCAATTTTTATGTTGCATTCCCTTGTCATGCCTTTTATGAAGGTATTAATAAATGGAATGCATTCAACATTTATTCAGTTTGTTTGCCTTTAAATAACTTAAAAACTGAAAATAGTAAAAAATAGGTTTCCATATAGGGACTGGACCCCGCAGTCCTCGGATTACAGGTCTGAAGTATCTCCTCTGCGCCAGCTCCCATCTGGACTGAGTACTGACATAAGTGGCTCATGCCTCACCGGATCCCTGCCGAAGTTCCAATTTTTTTAAACGCTTGGCCATCTGGAACTCCCAGTTCTGTCACTTCGATTTCTGCCCAACCACCGGCGTATATCGTAAATTTGAAGGAAAGCAATGATGATGAGTAGGCGCAGTCACCATGTGAGATAAAGAGGTTTGCACAAGGCAGGAATTTGTGGGAGATTGCATGAAACCAGTCAGAAAACTAATGACTCAAAAGAAAGAAGAAGAATATGTTCCTGATGTATTTGTTACTCAGGTAACATCAAATTGCTTGTCCATGTTCGATGCCACTGAGCTATTTAAGACTCGTCCATTCATCTGTTATTGCTTCTCTGTTGACAATACAGTATACTGATGAGTCTGCCTCTCGTGATACTGTGTTCCAAAAATAAACAGCATAGAGACAGAAGTGATGACACTTTCTGCAGGACCTGACCATCATTTTGCAGGACAATGCTCAAGCACGTACAGTGCAAGCTGTTACTGATTTGTTTGACTGATGGGTCTGCTAAGTGCTATACCACCTGCTGCACTCCCTTGACTTAAGCCCTCGTAAGTTCAGCTCCATTTCTAAATTGAAGGAAACATTTCACGGCATTCGCTTCAGAACTGCTACAAATTCGTCGGGCAGTAGATCGCGCCGCTCGAACTGTCAACACAACTGGCGCTGCTAAGAGTATCCTACGACTTCCACATCGCTGGCAACGGGTTATACACAATTCTTGTGACTACTCTGAAGGTCAGTAAAACTTCGAAACACGTATCTATTTTGTACGAGCTGTAAATAAATAGTTGCCACTATTAAAGTCTCAACCCTCGTATATGGCGTCTGCAGGGTAAAACCGTATATTCTAGGCACGCGGCCTATAACAGAGCAGACAGTACGGTTTGGTTGTAGAATACGAGAAAGCATGCCCAGTTTACTGAATCTAATATTCCTAAGAGCAGTTATCTTATTTACAGAAAGATCTACGAAAGGACGGTGAGAAACCGTATTTGACAGGTGCTCATAAGCACAAGTGTGGAATACCGGAATATTATTAAACCAGCTTTAGCAGGCGGACGTAGCACCTTGAAAGCAATGTATATGCTACGACGCTACGACTACTGGAACGAATTAATAGAACGTTTGTTTATATTCTTAACTGACGTTAATATGCGGGATTATCAATTAAGTCAGTGTACAATACTCAGTATTTACGTTTATCAGTGTCATTTAGACTCGATACATTGACGGTAGCAGTTTTTATAGGTTTATTAGGTCATTTTCGCGTGTACGTAAACGTTTGTTTACATTGTAAATACGAGGGATAATCAGTAGGCGTAACTTACCTTAGGTTACTGTTTAATTCTTTAATAATATTCACTATATAGCCCCTAGCAGGAAAAAGGACCAGATCTAGCTTCTACCATACATTTTTATTGTTTTTCGTTGTTGAGTGTCCTTTCTGCCAACTAGAGTGTAGCTGTTAACCTTGGGTGGCGGTAGGTTTCCTTAAGTTTCTTATAGTAAACCACATATTAGCTAGATCGATAGGGACTGTGTCTGTCGTGTGCAGATGTAGGAGGAGTTGGCCACAGTCCAAACGCAGCTGGAAGCTTTGTTGGCCACAGTCAACATGCTCCAGAGTGCCACTTTGAGGTGCGGTGGGGATGGGGTGCCTGGGGCAGCCTCTGCTGTACTAGATGTGCAGGGGGGGATGTCACAGCTCTCTGTCACTGAGCCGACCTCAGGTGCGACTGAGCCGGCAGGCCCACTCTCACCTCAGTGTGCGTGGCAGACTGTGTCGAGGTCTCAAGACGAAGGCTGCATGGGGAACGCAGGCTCCTGACAAATCCCATGCACTTTGCTAATAGATTCAGTGTGCTATCTGATGATTGGGGGGGGGGGGGGAGGAGAGGCTGAGCCAGATCAGAATGCACCTTCTGCCAGGATAGTGGTCGCTCCTTCAGCAAGGTCCTGACAGGCACTTGGGGATAGAGGTTTGTTAGTTATTGGGAGCTCCAATGTTCGGCGGGTCGGCGGGTCATGGAGCCCCTCAGGAACATAGCGGCTAGGGCAGGGAAGAAGTTCAACGCTCAATCGGTGTGCTTGCTGGGGGCCTTGTCCGGGATGTGAAAGAGGCTCTTCCGGCGGCTATCGAGCGTGCGGGGTGCAGCCAGCTGCAGATTGTTGCACATGTCGGCACCAACGATGCCAGTCATCGGGGTTGCGAGGAAAGCCTCGGGTCCTTTCGACGGCTGGCTATATTGGCGAAGGCGGCCTCCATCTCTAGAGGAGTGGAAGCCAAGCTGACGATTTGCAGCATCGTATCCAGGGTTGACCGGGGTCATCTGGTTTGGAGTCGAGTGGAAAATCTAAACCAGAGGCTACGTCGACGTGACGAAAATGGTTGTAGATTCCTCGACCCACGCTGTGGGATGGAAGGTTGTAGGACGCCCCTCGATAGATCAGGGGTGCACTACACACAGGAAGCAGTTACATGGATAGCACAGTACTTGGGGCGTGCACATGGGGGTTCTTTTAGATTAGGTTCCAGCCAGTGGGAAACAAACCGTTGGCTTGAAAAATTACCAGTTCATGACACTGATGTTGATGTGCCAATTGGAAAAATTGTTAGTTCGCCTAAACAGTTCATTCCAAAGGATTTACTATGCTAAATCTCATATTACTAAATTGTCGAAGTGGCTGTAGCAATATCCCCGAGTTACTCTCCGAAATAAATAGTAGCAGTGCCAATATTGTATTAGGTACCGAAAGCTGGTTGGAACCAGACATAAATAGCAGTGAAATTTTGAACTAGGGTTGAACAATGTTTAGGAAGGATAGGACTGATGCTATGGGACGTGGTGCGTTCATGGGTTCATTGCAGTTAAAAGTTGTTTAAACGCAGTTGACATCGATACTGGGTCGGGCTGTGAAATAGTCTGGATAAAGGTGTCAATCAGACAAGGAGTGACGATTGTATTAGGACGTTTTTATAGACCACCAGCATCCACAACAAACGTCGCAGAACGTTTCAGGGAAAGTCTTGAGTACACAGGAAGTAAATATCCAAATTATCCATTAGTTATAGGTGGAGACTTCAATCTGGCGTCCGTTGACTGGGAAAATTATTAGTTTATCACAGGAGGCAGAAGAAAAGACTCCTGTGAAGTTATTCTAGAAGAGCTTTCAACATACAACCTTGAGCAATTGGTTAGAAAACCAACTCGAGATGGGAACACATTAGATACCTTGGCGACAAACAAACCTGATCTTTTTGAGGAAGTTAATCTAGAAGAAGGTATTAGCGACCATAATGTCGTTGTGGCTTCTATGTCAGTGGTAGTTGCAAAAGCTGTTGATATACTTTCCGGGATGTGAGGTCGTGGTCCAAGAACTTTTCTGGTCCTTACGTTTCGTCCAGGACTGCGCTGGACTTCCTCAGAGGCGCTGCTCAGCGGAGCAGCGCCTCTGAGGAAGTCCAGCGCAGTCCTGGACGAAACGTAAGGAGCAGAAAAGTTCTTGGACCACGACCTCACATCCCGGAAAGTATACCAACAGCCATGTCAACCGGTCGTGAAAGCCTTCATTCTACAAGTTGCAAAAGCACCAAAGAAACAGCATGTTTGGGAGAGCAAATAAATGTGTCATTAATCAATATCTTCGTAGTCAGCTCCAAGCATTCACCACGGGACACAAAGATATTGAGCATCTTTGGTCGGAATTTAAAGGTATTGTCCACCATGTGCTAGAGAAATATGTGTCTAGCAAAAATATAGGGGAAGGAAAGGATCCACCTTCCTTCAACAAACATACTAGGAAGTTGCTGAGAAAGCAAAGAATTTTGCACAGTCGTTTTAAACGTAGTCACTATCCCGCTGACAAACAGAAATTATACGAAATGAAAGCAGCTGTTAAAAGGTCAATGAGAGATTCTTTTAACGGATTTGAAAGCAATATTTTATCTGCAGATTCTAAAAATAACCCCAAAAATTTTGGTCGTACGTAAAATCTATGAATAATACTTCAATACCTTCTCTTGCTGACAGTACGCGTAATGTAACGTATGATGATAACCAGCCGGCCGGATTGACCGAGCGGTTCTAGGCGCTACAGTCTGGAACCGCGTGACCGCTACGGTCGCAGGTTCGAATCCTGCCTCGGGCATGGATGTGTGTGATGTCCTTAGGTTAGTTAGGTTTAAGTAGTTCTAAGTTTTTGGGGGACTGATGACCTCAGAAGTTAAGTCCCATAGTGCTGAGAGCCATTTTTTTAATGATAACCAGAAGGCCGAAATTCTAAATCTAGCTTTCAAAGCCTCGTTTACGGTAGATGACTGCAGCACCATTCCCCCTTTCAACTATCGAACAAACGCAAGGATGGTTGACATGGTGTTTAGTGTATGTGGGATTGTAAAACAGTTAAGATCCTTAGACGCCAGTGAGACATCTGGCCCAGGCGGTACCCCGTAAGATTTTATGTTAACTATGCTGCAAATATAGTACCATTCTTATCCATCATCTATCAGAAATCATTGGAACAGCGGAAAGTTCCACGGGACTGAAAGAAGACCCAGGTCATACCTATCTATAAAAAGGGTAGAAAATCGAATGCACATAATTACCGGCCAATTTCACTGACATCGATTTGTTGTAGAACCATGGAACATATTTTGTGTTCAGATATAATGACGTTTGTAGACTCTGAGAAGCTCATCTGCAGAAACTAGCACGGTTTTAGGAAACAGCGGTCATGCGAGACACAGCTGGCCCTCTTTGTGCATGATACACAACAGGCTCTAGATACCGGCTCCCAGGTTGATGCCACATATCTCGACTTTCGAAAGGCGTTCGACTCAGTTCCGCATTGTCGCTTGCTCCAAAAAGTGCGCGGTTACGGTCTATCCGATGACATATGCGGTTGGATAGGAAGTTTTCTAACAGACAGAGAGTAGTATGTCGTCCTGAACAGGGTGACTTCAACAAAAACAAGCGTAATTTCAGGTGTGCACCAGGGCAGCGTAATAGGTCCGCTGCTTTTTACGATTTATATAAACGATCTGGTTGATCGTATTGACAGCGGCATTAGACTGTTTGCCGATGATGCTGTAGTCTACAGGATAGTAGTATCACACAAAAGTTGTGAACAAATCAATGAGGATTTTCAGAAAATAAATGCGTGGTGTAATGACTGGCAGCTATCTCTCAATATTAGTAAGTGTAACCTACTGCCTATAAAAAGCGAAAATCCCCATTAATGTACGAGTACAAAATAAATGCCCAGTCTTTGGGAGCGGTAACATCCTTCAAGTATATGGGTGTGACTATTCGAAATGATCTCAAATGGAACGATCAGATTACACAAGCAACGGCTAAGGCGAACTCTAGATTGCGGTTTATTGGTAGAATCCTGAAACAGTGCAGTTCCTCAACAAAGGAAATTGCTTACAGTACTTTAGTTCGTCCACTCTTCGAGTGTTGTTCGTCTGTATGGGGCCCCGGCCAGTTGGGTCTGATTCAAGAGATTGAGAATGTCCAAAGAAGAGCGGCAAGATTCGTGACTGGTACATTTATCCATCGCGAGAGTGTTACATATATCAGAGAAAGTTTGAAGTGGGACACACTTGCAGATAGAAGACGCGATAAACGGAAGGGGCTGCTCATTAAATTCCAAAATCCCATCTTCGCCGAGGATGTAGAGCATATATTATTTCCACTAACTTCCATATAGCCCAATGATAACTGTTCAAAGATAACGGAAATAAGAGCTCGTACTGAGGCGTTCAGACAGTCGTTTTTCCCTCGCGCGATCCGGGAGTGGAACAGAGGGGGGCGGGGGGGGGGGGGATATGACTTTGGCACGAAGAGTGCGCTCCGCCACACACCGCTTGGTGACTAGCGGAGTATATATGTAGATGAAGAATGGTTACATCTGCTTACAGCTTGAGCCAGCACAGGAATACAGCTCTCTAGATTGAAATTCCCCAGGGGGCTCGCCACTCTTTGGCGAGTTCATGCTCGACCACCATGGGTCCCAGCCTTTGCAACATCTTTACCCTTCCGTGCTGTATGTCTGGGAATGTGCTCTGCATTTTCAGTAGCCTAACATCAGAACAGTCCCTCCACTGTTTTTTCGGTCTTTTTTTCTTTGTTCCATTTCTATCCTTCCTCTGCTTTGGTGTTTCAGATTCCTCTCTTTCTTCTTCCTCCCTGTGTGCTCCTGAAGGCCGACTCACCCGTCTGACACCTAACAGGTGACTGGGTAATGCGTAATTCCCAGCCCTAGTTGACAGGTAGGGTTCACACGAACCTCCTGGTACAGGCCAGGCCCAGTGTGGAGTGACTGCCTGAGCTGTTACCTCTCAGTTTGCCAATTGGTTCCTCTGTCAGGTGTTAGGGAGGTGTGGCCTGAGATGTGAACAATCACCTAAGTCCACCCAGTTGGAAGGAGCACGCCATTGCAGACACTGGCAATCATGGGGATTTTCTCACAATGAGACAAACGACGTCTTCACAGTATACGTCTACTAAACGTAAACGGAATGAGGCTAAAGGACTGATGACCACAGCAGTTGAGTCCCATAGTGCTCAGAGCCATTTTTTGAGGCTAAAGGTTGAAAGAATCACCCAGTTGCGCCTCGGTTCTTTGTGGTTTCACGTACTGAAGATAAGTCAGTCCTTTACTACAGTTAATCCATTTATTAGTCAGAAAGTTGTTGATGCAGTAGCCCGCTCTGTGAAATCCAGCTCTTGTTTATTCAATGGCACTTTGCTTTTGGAGGCTACTTCTGATTCTCAAGTGCAAAAACTGCTAGCAGCTTCACTCCTCCATGGCTATTCTGTTCGTGTCAAGGCCCATCGAACGCTGAATTCTTCGCGTGGTGTTATGTACACTTGGCTGCTCAATGGTCTGACCGAGACAGAAAGTCAAACTTATCTCTCTGGTCAGGGACATCACTGCAGTCGTATCAGGTAATGAAAAAGGTTGATGATGCAACCTTAGTGCCTACACACACTGTTTTTCTCTCACATTTAGTGCTTCCATCAAAGATCAAAGCAGGCTATGAATTTAGAATGGCCAGACTATACCGATGCTTTGATACCAGTGTCGACGTTACTACAGCTCTAGCATGTCCAGTCATTTGCGGCCAAATGTGGTGGTAGGGTGCTCCCGTGTATATCGATGAGCAGCCCATTACAGAGCTCCAGCTGAAAGGAAAATTACTGTCACTCACAAGTTGTTTGGCAGTCAAAACCCAGTGTTTTACCATTTGGCACTTACAGTACTGTTCTTGCTATGCCTCGCCCCCTAAAGGACATGGTCACGCTGAGTTGCGATCTTTAATACAGCACTGCAGTTGTAAAGTCACCCAGTATCACGGTAGCATCCCCGTCTCCTTCTCCTCCAGCTGTGCAACAAACCACCAAACTTTTGCCCCCAGTGGCGAAATCACGTGCTTCACAACAGGGCAGCCAGAAAGGACAAAAGAAGTACTGCACCGAAGATTTTTTTGCGTCCCTCCAGCCAACAAACATCTGAATCGTCATCTGCCAACCACATAGGCTCAAAGATATTAAAAAAAGGCAAACGGTCTTCTCCATCTCTGACTCGGAGATCCTCTTCAGTGGTGTCGCCGCACGACACTCTCACGCGGCCAACCTCTGTGTCGCCGGTGTGCACCGTCAACAGTTCTTCCGCCCTGGACGCCATATATGCCTCTTTATATCTCATGGAGCAGGATCCTCTAGTCTCTGCACAGTCTAGCAGTGTGTCTTCGAAGGCTGGCATGCAGTAGCTGCTGAGGTGACACCTCTTCATTTTTTCTCTCCTTCCCTTTTCCCTATCATGACTCTCCTCCGGTGGACCATACGCAGTCCTAGATCCAACAAGGAGGAATTATGGCTGCTCTTGGAATCACATCTTCCACTTGTTCTCTGCCTGCAGGAAACAAAGTTGCATCCTCACAACCGCTTTGACATGGCGCATTTCTTTCTGGTCTGTGGTCTGCTTTGACCTTGCCGTCCCCCCCCCCCCCCTCTCCCCCCCCCCCCCCTTGGCTATGGCATTACATGTCTTGGGGGAGTCACGCTGCTCATTTGGGATGACATTCATAGTCATACCATCTCCATGAACACCCAGCTTTAAGCTGTTTCAACCCGCATTTTCCTTCCTTGCTTTACCATTTTCCTTTGTACTGTTTACATGCCTCCGTCATTCAGTGTCACCAGCGCAGACTTCCTCCAGCTTATTGTGCTCAACCCATCTTGCTGCTCGGTGACTTTAACGCACGCCATCCCTTTTGGGGCTCTCCCAGAAACTGTCAGAGAGCTTCTCTTCTCAATCAATTCAATTCAACCTCATCTGCCGTAACACTGGAGCACCCACGTTCTCTTCAGACTCCACACATTCCTATTCCCATTTGGATCTCTCATTCTGCCCATCTTGCCTGTCGTCTTGAGTGATCTGTTCTCTCTGTCACATACTAGAGTTACCATTTTCCGTGTGCTGTCTGTTTGCTGCCTCCAAAGCGAATTGGCAGCTTTCTATGGCCGATTGGAGGCTTTACTGCTCTCTGGCGACCTTCGATGAACAACTGTTCCCCAGTTGTGATACCAGGTTAGAATACTTTACAAACGTTATCCTTACCACCACAGAGCATTCAATTCCCCGCACTTCATCTTTCCCACGCCGTGTCCCTGTCCCTTGGTGTCGTGCCGCGACGCAATTCGCTCGCAGAGACGTGCTCTCCACGATTTTACCATCATCCTACGATGACAAACTGTATTCGTTAGAAACAGTTGTTTGTACAGTGTTGTCGCATTCTTAGAGAAAGCAAAAAAGCTAGCTGGATGTCATTTACCAGTTCTTTTAACAGTTCCAGTCCCTCTTCCATCATGTGGTCCAACGTCCTATGGCTCTCTGGAACCAAGGTCCATTCCTCAATTTCCGGCTTGACCATAGCAGATGATATCGTTATGGATCCCATTGCTATCTCCAACACCTTGGACCGCTATTTTGCGGAGATTTCTAGCTCTACCCACTTTCACCCTGCCTTCCTCCATTGGAAACGACTGGAGGAGGCTCGAGCGATACCCTTCTCTTCTCAGAATCATAAGTGCTATAATGCTACTTTTACTATGAGGGAGACAGATCATGCTCTCATTTCATCCTGATCCTCCACCCCAGGACCGGACGATGTTCACATTCAGATGGTGCAGCACCTTTCTCTTGGGTGCAAGCACATTCTCCTTTATATATACAATCGCATCTGGACAGAGGGCTCATTTTCCATATGCTGGTGAAAAGCCACTGTCATACCGATACTAAACTTGGTAAGGACAGACACCCTCCTTCTAGCTACCGCCCCATTTCTCTCACCAGCTGTTTTTTGCAAGATGATGGAAAATATGATTCCTGCCCAGCTGTTATGGTGGCTCGCAATTTACTAACCGCTGCACAGTGTGGGTTTCGAGTGTGCTGTTCTGCAGTTGGCTATCTCGTCACTTTGTCAACCCGCCACAAGTGGTTTTTTGCGTAAATACCAGACTGTGGCCATGTTATTTGATTTGGAGAAAGTCTGTGCCACCTGCTGCAGGACTGGTATCCTCCATACTGTCTACATGTACGGCTTCCGAGACCACCTTCAGGAATTTTTAAAAGACAGAGTTTTCGAGGTATGTGTGAGTTCTGCCTTGTGGACACATTTATGCAGGAAATCTGTGTGCCTCAGGGTTCCGTCCGGAGTGTCGTCCTCTTTGCTATTGTCATTAACCCTATTATGGCCCGTTTCCCGTCTGGCATCTCCGGCTCCCTTTTCGTTGACGATTTTGCCATCTACTGCCATTCTCCATGGACTTGTTTCCACGAGCGACGTCTTCAGCGTTGTTTCGATCGTCTTTACTAGTTGAGCACCGAGAATGGCTTTCGCTTTTCCACTGACAAAACCATTTGTATGAGTTTCTGGCGGCGCAGTGGGTTTCTTCCACCATCTTTACGTCTTGGGCTGTTGCTCTTCCATTCGCTGAAACTACAAAATTCCTGGGGCTCATGCTCGACAGGATACTTTCCTGGTCCTACCGAGGTTTATTTGGCCTCTTGCTGTGCCCAGTCCGTCAATGCCCTCCGTGTCCTCAGCAGTACTTTCTGGGGAGCAGATCGGGCCACCACACTCCATTTGTAACGGTCCCTTGTCCGTTCGAAAGTAGACTGTGGGTGTCTCCTTTATTCATCTGCACATCCGTCCATCTTAATGTCGTCTCAGTTCAATCCACCATCGTGGCATCTGTTTGGCCACTGGCGCCTTTCACACTAGCGCAGTTGAGTGTATGCAGAAGCCGCTGAACTACTGCTGTCATACCTCCATGATTTTCTCCTCAACGTATACACAAGAAGTTTGTCTGCCATGCCTGGCCACCTATCCTATGTCTCCTTCTTAGATGACTCCTTTGATAGCAGTATGGGACGCAGCCTTCTTCTCAGTTATCTCCTGGAGTTAGCTTTCAGCTATTAGTCTGGCAGTTTAACCTCATGCTACGTGCCACTTTTTCAATGGGTATGAACCCTTAACAACGTTGGCTTCGTATGGCGGCCCTTGTTCACCTTGGACTTCATTTGTTTCCTAAGGACACTATCCACTCGCTCTATCGCTGTAGTTTTCTCGACCTTCATACGGAACTTCGCGATAGTACCTTTGTGTACGCTGGTGGCTCTTGCACTGGTGGTTTCAGGTGTGCCTTCGTCATTGGCACCGACGATTTTCGGTATCGGCTTCTAGAACACTGCTTAGTATTTACTGCGCAGCTCTTCGCCCTGTGTCAGGCCGCCCAGTACATTTGGCGATACAGGCTATTCAATTGTGTCGTTTGCTCCGACACTCTGTGCCCTTCAGAGCCACTGTATGCAGAATACCATCAATTCCTTAGATCACGGCGTCCAGGAAAGCTTTCACTTGTTCACTCTTGATGAAGCCATGTGATGTTTATGAGAGTCCCATGATCACGTCAGTCTAATGGGAAACGAGGGCGCTTAACCTGCTGCCAAGGCTGCAGTCGTCGTACCTTGTCCTGCTAGTTCCTCCATTCCCTCCAATAATCTGTCTTTGCCGTCTGTCAACAGGTGGTGTCACTTTGGCATCACCACTGGTCTTTCTTTCATGGGAACAAGCCCCGGGGAATTAAACCTCCCCTAGCAGCTTCGCGGACCTCTCGGCTCACTCGCCGCGAGAGCTAGGTTGCGTGTTGGGCACTGTCGTTTCAGCCATCGTCATTTAAGTGGTGATCCCCTCCACTTTTTGCTCATTGTCATCAACCTTTTCGGTTGGCCATTTCCTGGCAGAATGCCTTTTTTAACAACGTACGTTCTAATTTATGTTTGTCGTCTGAATTACCGGCCGTTTTAGCGACCGACGCACGGGCGTTTTAGTTTTTCTCCGTCGTAGCAATATGGCGAAGGACATTTAATCTTTATTTCAGGACCTCCTTTGTCTCTATGGCATATTTTATGGACATTTCTCCATTAGAAAGGCCTTGTTTTCATTCGTCTTTCCTTCCATCGATTGGGCTTAACTTGTAGTCGCTTTTAACTCCTTTGTTGTAGTCGTGTTCTACGGGTCTGACATGGCCGCGGATGACCTTAGTTGTTTTTGTGCCATAAAACAAAACAATCGAATGAAATTATATCAATAATTTCAGAGCTAATGGAAAAGACACATCGAGTAACAATACAGAACACCAAATATTCCCACATAGAAGCATTAAAACAAGAAGTTTGGATAATTCATAGCTGGCAGATCTTGTCAGTATAATACAGTATTCATGGGTGAATAGAGGTTTCAGATATATGAGGCGATCAGAGTACAAGTGGCGTAAATCCAAAAAATTCGTGTTTTGAGAACAGAGGCTTTGTACACTATGGATTACATTATCTTTCCCGGAGACTATTTACAAGGGAGCCTCCCCATCTCACCCCCACTCAGATTTAGTTATAAGTTGGCACAGTGGATAGGCCTTGAAAAACTGAACACAGATCAATCGAGAAAACAGGAAGAAATTGTGTGGAACTATGAAAAAAATAAGCAAAATATACAAACTGAGTAGTCCATGCGCAAGATAGGCAACACCAAGGAGAGTGTGAACTGAAGAGCGCCGTGGTTCTGTGGTTAGCGTGAGCAGCTGCGGAATGAGAGGTCCTTGGTTAAGTCTTCCCTCGAGTGAAAAGTTTAATTTTTTATTTTCAGACAATTGTCAAAGTACAGGCACTCACAGATAATCAACTTCATTCTCCAAAATTCCAGGACATGTTCAGATTTGCTTGGACATATGCAGGATTTGACGGTCTACACACGGAAAAAATTGAAAACGTTAAAACATGTTTTGACAGAGGGAAAACTATGCTACTATGAAACTATTACATTCATTTGTTGCAGTTTATGTGACAAACTCTTGTTTTTGGGAGTGATTATTACATCCACAAGAAAACCTAAATCGGGCAAGGTAGAAGAATCTTTTTACCCATTCGCCAAGTGTACAAGTTAGGTGGGTCGACAACATATTCCTGTCATGTGATGCACATGCCGTCGCCAGTGTCGAACAAAATATATCAGACGTGTTTTCCTGTGGAGGAATCGGTTGACTTATGACCTTGCGATCAAATGTTTTCGGTTCCCATTGTAGAGGCACGTCCTTTCGTCTACTAATCGCACGGTATTGGGGTGCGGTCGCAAAACACAGACACTAAACTTATTACAGTGAACAGAGACGTCAATGAACGAACGGACAGATCATAACTTTGCGAAAATAAAGAAAGTAAACATGAAAATGAAGAAGGTTAACGACTTGAACCAAGGACCTGTCGTTCCTCAGCAGCTCACGCTAACCACGGGACCACGGCGCTCCTCAGCTCACAGTATCCTTGATGTTGCCATCTTGCGCATGGACTACTCAGTTTGTATATTTTGCTTATTTTTTCATAGTTCCACACAACGTCTTCCTGTTTTCTCGATTGATCTGTGTTCAGTTTCTCAAGGCCTATCCACTGTGCCAACTTATAACTAAATCTGAGGGGGGGGGGGTGCGATGGGGAGGTTCCCTTGTTAGTAAATTAAGCCCCTAGTTGAGCTTTGTGGTGCCAGATGGCAGCACTTTACTTGGCAACTGAAACAGCTGTTTATTGTTTCGAACGCCAAGTGAAGCAGGTCAACACTTTCAAAGTTTTCCAGTTGCGTTACATCAAAGAATCGTTACTATGGACAAAGGGGACTTTTCAGAAGAAAATGAAGGTAAAGAAATGTAATTAAGAACGTACTGAGAAACAGAGGCCACATTTTTATCACTTATACTATTTGTATACTAGGTCTGACAACAACATACCCGTTTTTGAAGCCTCTAATGGAATATAATTTCTCTAGAATTTTCTTTGGTGTTTGTAATAGCTATTTTTATTATAGTTTTTGTTATACGGCTGAGAGAGAGGAATTGTAGAGAATAGTCGGTCACCATTAAAGGGGAGAGAGGAAGAAAAAGTACATGAAATGTGGAGACCTGGAAGACCAACTAAAGGGAAACTCTCCGAAATACAAGACAAGAGTAGGCCTACTAAAAAGAAAAGGAAAATTGGTTTCAGGAAATGTTTTACCAACAGAATCTCTGCGCACCGATTGAAATACTCCACAGGAGTAACAGAGATCAATCTAGGACAGTGTTTGATTCTTTTTGGAACCTGGGTGGCTATTCACAACAAACTATTTATCTTCGGGCAACAGTGCAGTCATTCAGTGTGCAAAGGAGACTGCCACGAAATAATTCTGGAAATTAGAAATCAACGTCATTTAAGTATTTGCTAGGGGTGGAAAACCAAAGCGTCCAGGTTTGTAAAGCATTATTTCTGAACACATTTCAGATATCCAATGGGCTACTTTACCATTGCATATCAAAGCTGGACGTTTCTGCAGTAGTTGACCCCAGACAATAAAAGTTATGACATGGATGTATGGTACATAAAAAATCATTTCCAACCTATAAAGGTCATTACACAAGAAACAAAAATTCTTAAAGAAATTACTTGAACGCAGATTTTTCTATTTCCAAAATGTACAGCGTGTTAGTCCAGGAATGCCCAGTGGGTGCTGAAGATGATCTCTGACGAATGACTGCTCAGAAGCAGAAATTCATACCTACCAAATAATGCCAACTTTGGATTAGTAAGAGCAAAGGGTAGAAAAGCAATTAATATTTATTTGCTAAATGACTAGATAACAATTATGAAAGAATCCAAGAAGGAAAAATTCGTTTAAAACAGTTCACATGATGCGTACTGACTTTTTGTCCATGAAGAAATAGGGAACAGTAATTGTAAACGTGAACAAAGCAGTTGATGATAGTCACAAAGTGAATTGGCTAGACATGCAGTGGTTGAGGAACGAAAAGGGATGTACATATTCACTAAAATACAAAAACAACCTTGATGCTGACATTCAGTTCCATGAACTTAGTTTGTCAAAGAAAGATAAAGGAAGACGGGTACGTCAGCTACCAGAACAAGACATTCTCTACCAGCAGAAACATACAGTTACGGACACAAAGAAGGATATGTTGTGTTTACTGCCTTTTATTCCTCCCATTCAGCACCAATTCTTCAGACATATTCAATGCGTTGCAAACACAAGTCACAAAAGTTTTGATGAAACTGATGCTGAGTCTTATGGCAATGATGAATTGAATTGTTCTGTGTGTTGATACGTACATAAATGGAAACAAAACAAGAAGGGATATGGAAATATTAGACATTGGATTGTTATATTGTGTACTGTTTTTTTTTCTATAATTTTCGGGAGACTAGTAAGCAAGTCCATATTTTACATTCCAAATATTGTTACAGTCTCCAATGCTTCTTCTTTGTACTCCATTTTGTATCTAACAAGTAAAGTACAGTTGTCTGTTTCAAAATAAAGTGAATTTATGTTTGTAAAGTGAATGCTGTTTTTTTTATATCCATGTATCTTTATCCATCAATATCTCAGTAACATTTTTCTGGACTTGCACCACTTGTATTCTGAATACCTCTTATATTAATGGTTATAGATACATATTCCAAATTCACATTGGGTCTGCCTGTTAAAGCAAAGATTGGTTATGTTGCACATATGTGTGAACATCTGGTGCAGACAGAAATGAACATATGCTTACATAATCTGTGAACCAATTGTGGTGATGAATTCTAAAATAAGTATATCAAGACTGTAGTCAATTGGTATGGAATATGACACTACTTCGTATTTTCACATTTGGAACCAAGTATTGTTGAACATTTGAACAGAATGATAATATCACATATGTGGGAGAAATTCTCTCATGTGTTCTATATCTTCATTTCTAGATATCGAATCACTATGAAGTCTCAACCCAGTGGCTGCTGAAGGTGATCCCTGGCGAATGACTGCTCAGAAGCAGATACGTGAGTAATAATTCTTTCTTTATTCTACAGTAATAATATTTTTTGTTTTTACTTATGAGATGCTTTTGTTCGTAGGTGTGCATGATGAGAATATCAGTTTTAAGACACCACTATCACCCGCTGGTGCATCGGCGTTTGTATTGTAATTTGGGAGTGAATTGTGTCAGACACTTTCCCCAGCCAGTGCCACACACCTCTGTCACTCATGCTGAATACTCTTCTAATGCATGTTGATTATGGGCTGCTGGATGTATATTTTGGCAATGAGCACAACAAACATTTTATATGTAAGTACCCAAACATTATCTTCAATAATGGCATACTGTCTACTATTACCATTATTATTATTGTTGTTGTTGTTGCTATTATTTATTTCTGAATCATTAGATACGAATCAATTTTGTTCTTCTCTTCTGAGCAGAGTAATTGGGAAATGGCGGTCTTATGGCCTCTACACGGCGTGGCCCCCTCACTGGCAGCCTTGGCCTTTGAGTTGGTTAGCCCGACTGTTGGTAGTGGCTGCACCTGCACTAGTGGCCGGATCGTCATGAGCAGCAACACCGTCTGCAGAACCTGGGCCATCGATGTGGGGTCAATGTAGTAATAGTGGCTCTCTGCCAGCAGCAGCCCAGCCGCCTGTTCAGACAGTGAAGATGAGGATGTACAGGTATGTCTCACAGAATTACCATTTACATTTATTCAAGGTGCATTTGGAGACAGGATCTTGATTACTCACATCAGTAACATGCTCGGTATCAAGACCAGATTTTTATTATGAATGGGTGTCCGCCTGTTCGATAATGTGGGGTACCTCAGTTTCTAAATGGTTAGTGATTGTACACTGAAGCTGAGATGATACAGAGCCCGCTCTCTGTAGAGTTCTGTGTTTGGACTTACATGTACACTGCCCTCCTTAAGTGTGGAAACGCCTAGTGATTATGGACAATTGAAAGGAAAAACATTATAAAATTGCGTTTTATTATTTTCTACATGTCTATTAAGCTCGAACAATACATAGACAAAAGGAAATATTAAATTTTAGATTCGTCAAAATAGCAACCCTTTGCTTTAATCACTGGCTTGCATACTTTCGGCATGCGATGGGTCAATTTTGCCAGAATTTCAGTTGGAATTACCCCCCCAGTTCTTACTGCAGGGCCTCACAAGTGTGTCCCACTCATGAGTAGCTGTTTTCGTATCCTTGTGTCTAACTCGCCCCATATTCCAACACAAGCAGGATGTATGTTTTGGGTTGTCGTCTTGGTTTGTCACTGTAGAATGGCGTGATAATCCATTTGGGCCATTTTTCCACCTAATTTCACGAATTCTCTGACTTTATTCTCTCTGGAAGACCCCCATACCATCACGGAACCCCCTCCAAGTTTCACAGTTGGAATTACACACTAAGGATTCAAGCGTTCATAGGCTAAATGGCATTTACTTCCAAGTACATCTTATTTGGATTCATGAGTTAGTAACACTTTCACAATCCCATGCTGTCTAATGATCGTGCGTCATAGCCCATTGAAGTCTTTCCTTCTAGTTAACAGGGTGTAACAGTGGTTTCCTTGGTGCTACATAACCCTTGAGATTTTCTGCCAGGCACTGTCTCACTGTTTACTCATTCGCTGGTGCATTCCTAGTTGTATTTAGTTCAGCAGTCAATTAACAGACAGTTTTGAACCTGTGACATTTACTAGTCACTATCAAATTCTTTTGCCATTGTTCAGTATTTTCCTGTGTGCTCCTGAGTGAGGATGGTAATAATAGGAGTCTGTACCTTGATGCTGGTGTATGGTCTTGACAGCTGATGATGAAAATCTTCAATTTCTGTTATATTTATCAAGCACTATTGCCTTCTTGGTGTAAAGTAATCATCTTTACCACTGATTCATAAGAAATCTAGCACTTGTTGCCATGTTTTTCAGTCACTTTTGCTGCATGTACTACCTTTTTTTGCAGTGTGACATACCTTCATAAAAACAGAACTACAACTGAACGACTGCTACGGTCACACGTTCGAATCCTGCCTCGGCCATGGATGTGTGTGATGTTCTTAGGTTAGTTAGGTTTAAGTAGTTCTAAGTTCTAGGGGACTGATGACCTCAGATGTTAAGTCCCATAGTGCTCAGAGCCATTTTTGAGCCACAACTGAACAGAACTGTAAACAAGGTACCTCTACACGATCGTGCCATCTACTAGTGCAACCTGGCGTGTTTAATGGAACTGCTTCTACAATACAATACTGTATTATTATTAATCGTTCTTTGAGCATACTATTCAGTATTCTAACCAATAACTTACATAGATCACTCTCATCTTGCTCTGTTCTGATACTTGGGATAGTTTTTCAAACTTATGGAGGGCAGTGTAAATGTGTATGATTAAATACATGAGGGTCCTTACATATCTGCCTTCCAAAGGATGTAGCTGATAAAAGGCCATTATTAATGTCCAAAATAAAAACTGGTATCTCTTTCTGTGGTCACTTCTGGCTTGCAAAAGAAATTATGAGAAAAATGCTTGCCTTGTTGAAGCAATATACACAGTGATTGTAATTAAAGTTAAACTCTCAAACTGCTGTAGAATAACACCACTGGTCTGACTGACGTCAAATTGCAGCGGAATATTATCAGAGAAGGGAGAAAATGTATGTCACAAGAAAAATGAATATTTACAAAATGTAGCTGTAGATGGCACTGTAAGCATGATAATTTAATAGTGGTCAACTACAAATGACAAATTAATCATACAACAATGCCTAAGGTGTACGTTTGATGTTAAACAAACTGTACTACTCAGTGTCCATGGGTGTACAGGTGTGATATTGTTAATTACGTTAGCCCATCCACCATGGCAAGGTCATATCACATCGGATGGGAAAAATCAGTTTTCAGTTGTCCAGAGGTCAACAACCCGCATAAAAAACATCAATCACATTAGTTTTTAATTGTCATGAGGCCAAAAACCGCATAAAAAGCAGCAATCAAAATCAAATCAGATTATTAATTTCCCTGTGACTGGTGCAAAACATGTTCAATATTCTGTCCATTGTTTTCTGCAACAAGTTGAAATTGAGAAACACCATGTTCCACAACTGATAGAAGTGTTTCCGGGGTCACATTCATAATGTGTTGCATAGTGTGTGCCTCCAGTGCAGCTAAGTTTGCAGTTGGAACACTGAACACATCTTTCAGATAGCCTCACAGCCAGAAGTCACACGGATTAAGTCAGGTGATTGGGACGGCCAGACTGTAGGGAAATGATGGCTGATAATTCTAGCATTTCCAAAATAGCACTTCAGCAGCTGCTTAACTGGTTTTGCAACGTGCGGAGGTGCACCATCTTGCATAAAAATGATCACATCCACGCTCTTGGAGGGGTTGCACAGAAGACACTCATAGCACTTACCAGTGACTCTACAGGTAACAGGACCGGAAGCATCTGTCTCTTCGAAAAAATATGTCCCTTTGATAAATGATGCTGTAAACCCGCACCACACAGTGGTACTGGTTGATTTGCGTGTGGATTATCCATTGCCCAAATTTGACAATTCTGTGTATTCACATATCCTGTCAGATGGAAGTGTGCTTCGTCTATCCACAAAATGTTCCACAGCCAATCATTGTCCACTTCCATGTGAGCAAGAAATTCTAAAGTAGAGGAGTCTCTTGCTGGCAGGTCAACAGGAAGCAACTTGCGCACATGGGTAATTTTGAATGGATAGCAAAGAAGGATATTTGGTGCGATTTTACACACCATGTTCACGGGTATTTCCATTGTTCAGGCAATTCTCCATGCACAACACGTTTACACACCACCACTCATCTCCTCCTGCATTGCTGTGGCCACTGCTTCCACTGATGTTAAATCAATTCGTTTCCTCCCTCTACCAGCTTGCACACCAAAAGAACCTGTCTTTTCAAATTTCTGAATCATTTTCTCCAGACCTTTGGCAGTCATCGGACAAGTGCCTTTTTTCAAACCCTTCCGTGTCTGGAACTTCTGCAGAGTGACATGTGCACAGTCATCATTCTTGTAATACAGCTTTACAAGCAGAGTGAAATCCTGCATTGAGACAGTCATGGCGAACTTCGTGGACACGAAAGGAGGAAAAGCCATGTACTCGGCTTGTTTATACCAACGTTTTATTCCTGTCTATGCATAACCCTCCTATCAGTCTGAATGCTCGACATATGAACAAACACATCCATTACATATTGTATCATAAACTGAAACTGTTTTTTGACAACAAAACTCCCCTGGAAGTTTCATCTATAATGTCTGTCAGTTTCCTACTTTTCTCAACAAACATAAACCCGTACTGTGTATAACCCCAGTGATCTGTGCAGACGTTTATAAATTCCTTGAACGTATTGTTGGTACTGGCATGTACCCGGTAAATGCGTTTTAAATTTATAATGTGCTGTTTGAAAGTGATTTTGTGGTTAGTGCTATCATGGATCAACAGCTTTGGAATCAATGAATATGTCTAGCTCAAATAAAATACATTTGCTTTTCCATTATGGCAGACTGATAAAACAGGACAGGTGGTGAATTGTGGCAGAGCTAATATCAAACTTTAATGCTAACAAGGGAACCTCCCCATCGCACCCCCCTCAGATTTAGTTATAAGTTGGCAAAGTGGATAGGCCTTGAAAAACGGAACACAGATCAATCGAGAAAACAGGAAGAAGTTGCGTGGAACTATGAAAAAAATAAGCAAAATATACAAACTGAGTAGTGCATGCGCAAGATAGGCAACATCAAGGATGGTGTAAGCTAAGAGGCGCCGTGGTCCCGTGGTTAGCGCAAGCAGCTGCGGAACAAGAGGTCCTCGGTTCAAGTTTTCCCAAAAGTGAAAATTTTACTTTCTTTATTTTCGCGAAGTTATGATCTGTCCGTTCGTTCATTGACGTCTCTGTTCACTTAATATGTTTAGTGTCTGTGAAAGGATGTGCCTCTCCAATGGGAACCGAAAACATTTGATTGCAAGGTCATAGGTCAACCGATTCCTCCACAGGAAGACACGTCTGATATATTCTATACGACACTGGTGACGGCATGTGCGTCACATGACAGGAATATGTTGTCGACCCACCTAACTTGTACACTTGGCGAATGAGTAAAAAGATTCTTCTACATTGCCCGATTTAGGTTTTCTTGTGAATGTGATAATCACTCCGAAAAAAGTGATGAAAACATAACGGACGGACAGATAATAATTGTCTGAAAATAAAAAATTGAACTTTTCACTCGAGGGTAGACTTAAACCAAGGACCTCTCTTTCCGCAGCTGCTCATGCTAACCACGGGACCACGGCGCTCCTGAGCTCACATTATCCTTGATGTTGCCTATCTTGCGCATGGACTACTCAGTTTGTATATTTTGCTTATTTTTTTCATATTTCCACACAACTTCTTCCTGTTTTCTCGATTGATCTGTGTTCCGTTTTTCAAGGCCTATCCACTGTGTCAGCTTATAACTAAATCTGAGGGGGGTGCGATGGTGAGGTTCCCTTGTAAGCATAGTCCAAGTGAGTCTGAACACAAAGTGCACCAAAAATTCCTAGTGATGGTCCCTTGCAGCTGACGGCCCATGCATGTGCCAATGTTAACACCACAACATTAGCAACTGTGACAGAAATGGGCACACAACTGTTGACTCTGGGTGCTGGTGCAGTGGTAGAGTACTGCATGGTCTGATGAATCCTGATACCTTCTTCATCATGCTGATGGGAGGATGTGAATCCGTCATCTTCCAGGGGAACAGCTGTGGGGCAGAGACAAGCTGGTGGTAGCTCCATTACGTGCTGGGGAACATTCATGCGGGCATCCATGGGTCCAGTGGAGCTCATGCAAGGCACGATGACTGCCAGAGAGTATCGTACATGGGTTGAAGACCAGGTACACACCATGACAATCATGTTTCCTGACAGCAGTGGCATTTTTCAGCAAGATAATACACCATGTCACAAGGCCAGAAGTATGTTGGAGTTGATCGAGGAACTCAGTGGTGAGTTCTAATTTGTGTGCTTGTTCCTTCCCCCCTCCCCTCCCCCCCCTGCCAGCTCGCTGGATTTGAACACGATCATACACATTTGAGATGTGATTGAATGTGGCGTCAGAGCTCATCGCCATCATCCTACTCAGAATTTAGGTGAATTAGGTGACTTGTGTGTGCAGATGTGATGCCAGCAACCCAACAAGGCCACATTGCTTCTGTACTATGAAGCTTCACTGCTGTTATCAGTGCCAGAGGTGGACATACTGGCTGTTAGGTAGGTGGTCATAAGGTCCTGGTTAATCAGTGTAAATAATACAAATGTGACTTACTTCATGCTTTTTTATTTTTATAAACTCGTACATGTTGCTGGGTATGCAAACAAATGGAACTTCATGCCAGGATGTGGCACAACTGCATCATACATTGTTCCATCCATTTACAAGCTGCAGGTATCGTGAAAATGAGCAACTGTTTCCTCCAGTGGGGGTGGGGTGGGGTGGGGGGGGGGGTGTTTGCTGTGCTGGCTACAGTAAAATCTGTTAATGGTTGGTTGCCAGCTGAATCTGTGGCCAGTGCCTACTGGATTGCATAACTACCATACGTTAAGTTCTTGAAGGTAGTTTCCTGCAAGTACATACATTCACTCTCATTAGAGAGTTTTACTGTTCGGATGCCTCCCTGTAACTATATGGTTGCCCAACACTACTTACTGCGACTGTATGATTCCACAGAAGATTGATTCCATCTGCATTGAGTTAACAAACAGGCAGTTCCATTCATCTCTGGAAAGTATTACTTTGGGGTCACTATATTTGGGGTTAATTTTTCTGACTACATTAATTGTATCAGCACTAATACTTACATGACTGCATACTTGCTGCACAGTGAGTAGCTGAAATGTAGGACATGACTTGTTGAAGTTCACTTGTTCACATGACAGCAGTTGAACTATCATTACCTGCTTATGTAGATTTTTCACTAGCAGTGTTGCAGCATTTGAAGCATATAAATGTAAGTGTGCAATGAGCACAGCAGTCAGTTTAAAGTCACAGTAGCAATGTTGTTGTGTTTCTTGATGCTTGAATGTCACACTGTAGGATATTCGCTCTCACCATTAACTTTTGTGAATGTGGTGAATGTATTACTGATGTGAGTGCAGATATATCTCGTAGTGGATTCAAATCTCTGCTGCTGCTGTAGGGTGATGACAATGGTGAAGGAAGGACCCCAGTATTTATGGCAGAATCACCTTAGCAGAATGTGTAAACTGTGCTACAGCAAATTATTACTGCAGAATGGTGCACACTGGTTCCATTTGAAGTTTATGGAGTAACTATTCTATACGTGCTTCGTGTAAAATCTAAAAATGTGTGTAAGGTGCACTTTGATGTTTATGAAAAACTTGGAAAAAATGGCAGTGTCCGAATGCTGTTGATTATCTATTTCCCGTGTAAGTTTTACTATGATTGTGTGATGTCCTACATGGATTTCATTTGTTACTTCAAATGTTCAAAAATAATACTGTTATTTCTAAATGTGGAGCCTACTGTAAGCACACTTATGTGAATGGGCAGTGTCAGATTGATGGACCACCGTCCATTAAAATGCATTTTGTAGAATATAGAGAAAAAAAGCAATAAAAAGTCCTTATTACAAGTGGTTTTTCTGTTCATAAAATGTATGTGATGAGCATAGGTAAAATTAGTCTGTCATGTGAATAGTACTGCTGATGCTACATATAAATCTAGTATTATACCGACTGAGCTTTAATGATCTCACATGATATTCACATATAATTTTAATGCATACAATATAATGCATGATTTATCTTGGGGGGGATTTTTCAATGTGTTAGCCATTCAGATGATAAAGCTCATCTGGGGCTCATGTTAAACCCAATTATATAAGCATTTGTTGGTGTCTGCAGAGTGCTGCCCTTAATCACTCTCTTGAAATCAGAGATCCTATAATGGAAGCATACTCTCACTCTCATAAAAGACAAAGTATGCTTACATGTCTTTGTGGCATCAGCTGCACTGATATGTACAGAATGGATTTTCAAATTGAAAATTACATTGTGATTCATTTCTTCTTCTTCTTCAATTAGTTCATTATGCAGGGTGAAGCAAAATTCGCGCACTCCGCCTTTGCAGTGCGACACCTCACATTCCAGCGATAAAAAAATGTCTGTCACAAAATTTTGTCTGGCAAGTACTTCAGGCAGAAAAAGGGCGTTAAAGAGTGACAATCTGGCAACACTGTAGCCACATGTATGGTAACTATCTGTATCAGTACATGTTAGTCGTACTGTACTGTTGGTGCAGTGGGTAGACTTTTGGGTTAGCATGCACGAGGCCAAGGGTTCGATCCTGGGTTGGGGTGCGTTTGTTTACTTGCTAATTTCATTCTGGCATTTCATACTGTAATATACACTGTTTCTTAGATCACATGTATCCTAAATTTACAACATTTTGTAATGAACGTAACAAATATGTGGTTAGACAAACAAGAAATAGACAGTTCAAACAAATGACCTGTCATAGGAAAGAATAACTACAAAAACAGTATCAATTTCGAGATGGTAAAGATGATAGCACAGTACGATAACACATCATCTACTTGTCATTTATACTGCCTGTAATATGAGTGCTCAGATGTCGCACATTAGCAACCAGTGACCATAATAATGTCCATATTAATGACTGCATGAACATCACAACTGAATACATTGTCCTCACAACAACAGATGCTCAAAATGTCCAGACATTGCACAAATCGCTGAATCATACGGGTTCCTTCGAGTGGCCTCACAGGAAGAAATCCAGGGGATTTAGATTAGGTGAATGCGATAGCCATATGACTGGACCTCCACATCCGAGCCATTTCCCTGGAAATGTTCTGTCCATAAACTGTCGCACACCAAGTGTTGAGGTGCACCATCATGTTGGAACCATATCCTCTACCGAACATGTGGAACATCTTCCAGTGCATCAGGCAGATACTTTGAGAGGAATGTATGATACCTTCATGCAGTCAACCAGTCAGGCAACATGTATGTTCCCAAACACCTGTTGCCCAATAAGCTGGCCCAGATGTTGATGCCAAAAACGAACTTGTGTCCACGGTCATGGGTGACATGTGGGCATTGTGCATATTGAAGACATCCTCACGAGGGACTGATGCTTCATCCAACTATATTATGGTGTTCACAAAGTCATTGTTGGCATCCTGTTGTTGTTGTTGTTGTTGGGACCATTCACAGAACTGCATGCGCTGATGGCGATTTGCAGGATGTAGGTGTTGCATGAAAGTATACTCATGAGAGTGCAGTGCACGCTCGAGCAACAAGTTAGTGACCGTGCGTTGTGAGACACGAAGATGCCTTGCTACGCTACGTGTACTTCGCTAAGGTTCTTGGTGTATAACCTCCAGAATAACTTCCTCAGTAGCTGGAGTACAGCGAGTCAGTGGATGATCTATGTCATGCGATGGTGGAAGGAGAGAACCTGACTCCCAAAGGTGCAGCTCCAGATGACGAAACACATTTTTATCTGGATAGCATTGATGAGGATATCTAGCAGCATATTCATGAACGGCAACACCAGCCCAGTTATCAGATGCGCCAAGGACCAGAAGTATATCCACAACTTCATCGTCTGTGTTTGCCATATATCTGCCACACTGGTTTAGAGGTTTGCAATGAGAAGATTTGATATGTGTATGCATGTACATTGGAGTCTGTCACAGGCATGTTACTCCACTCGCAACTAGTTCTTGTCTGGTGGACAGCACACACAGTATAAACACGCTGTCAGTCCTGCGCGCTATTTCACCTAACATACATTACCCCTCTGACAGATATTATTCTGCATGATTAATCCCGACACCGCTAATTGTGAAATGTTCAGTTTCGAATTGCACTGTTTCCCTAACAGTAATAGACGTGATGTTTCCACAATCTCATCAATAGAATAATAATAATAATAATAATAATAATAATAAACCCCGTGGAGGCCCGGGAAAAGAATAGGCCTCCGGTATGTTCTGCCAGTCGTAAAAATCGTCGAAAAGAACGGACCACTAAGAGGGCTAACCCCCCTTTTAGTGTGATTTGTTGGTTCAGGACAGAACTAAAGAAGCCTCGGACAAGCGCCGTCATGGTCGGGGACGACGTTTGAACCCTATGCCCGCCCACAATGGTAACGACACTGCTAGCCAACTGGAAAATGATTTAAATCCAAATAGAGGTGTTTTGCAGGATATGCTTCCTGCAGCCACCCTAGAAGGAAAACAAAGACAGAGGATGAGATGGTCAGATGAAGTTAATCGACACCTCATGTTCTGTTATTACCAAGCAACAAACCTAGGAACCAACACAACTGGATACAGATCACAAGTATACACAACATTTATTACCAGATACCCAGAATTAAAATTTTTGCATAACAACGGCTAGCTGATCAGATTAGAGTAATAAACAAAAATAACAGGATACCCCAGTCAGAATTAAAAAATATCAAACAACAAGTACAACAAATACCGGAACAAAATAATGTGCAATCAGAAGAAGAATAAAATACAGTAATGGACTCAAACATCCCAGAGCAAACAAACAAAGTAAAACACGCATCAATTAAACAATCAGAGGAAAACGAAATCTTCAGACAGCCACCAGAACAAGCACAAATAGAACTCAAAGTAACACACATGTTAGATATAGAAGAAAAATTTCAGCTGACATATATAGAATACAAAGACACAAATACAGACATTAGACCATTCTTGCATGGACCACCAAATAACCCACAAGTCAAAATGACAATAAAAACTATAAACACAATCATACACAACAAAATAAATGAAAACACAACTATGGAAGAGTTACAACTACTGGTTTATATAGGAACACTCACTAAACTAAATATACACACTAGGCAGAGATCAGAACCAACCAACATGCAGAAGAAACCCACAAAACCAGCATGGCAACACAGGCTACAGATCAGAATAGAAAAACTGAGAAAAGACATCGGACAGCTAACACAATTTATAGGAAATGAAATGTCAGAAAAAAACGAAAAAGGTTAGGTAAAATCTCACAACAAGAAGCAATAGAGCAATTAGATGAAAAGAAACAGAAATTACAAGCATTGGCCAAACGACTTAGAGGATACAAAAAAAGTGAAAATAGAAGGAAACAAAACCAAACATTCAACACAAACCAAAAGAAATTTTACCAGACAATAGATAACACACACATTAAAATGGACAATCCACCAAACATAACAGACATGGAACACTTCTGGAGCAACATATGGTCAAACCCGGTACAGCATAACAGGCATGCACGGTGGATACAAGCAGAAACAGATACATACAAGATGATACCACAAATGCCTGAAGTGATAATTTTGCAACATGAAGTCACCCAAGCAATTAATTCTACTCACAATTGGAAAGCCCCTGGTAAAGATAAAATAGCAAATTTCTGGCTAAAGAAGTTCACCTCAACACATTCACATCTAACTAAATTATTTAACAGTTACATTGCAGACCCATACTCATTCCCTGATACACTTACACATGGAATAACTTATCTGAAACCTAAAGATCAAGCAGACACAGCAAACCCAGCTAAATATCGCCCCATAACATGCCTACCAACAATCTACAAAATATTAACTTCAGTCATTACACAGAAATTAATGACACATACAACACAGAACAAAATTATAAATGAAGAACAAAAAGGCTGTTGCAAAGGAGCACGACGATGTAAAGAGCAACTGATAATAGATGCAGAGCTGATATATCAAGCTAAAACTAAACAAAGGTCACTACAGTACGCATACATTGATTACCAAAAAACTTTTGATAGTGTACCCCACTCATGGTTACTACAAATATTGGAAATATACAAGGTAGATCCTAAATTGATACAGTTCCTAAACATAGTAATGAAAAACTGGAAAACCACACTTAATATCCAAACAAATTCTAATAATATCACATCACAGCCAATACAGATTAAGCGTGGAATATACCAAGGAGACTCATTAAGTCCTTTCTGGTTCTGTCTTGCTCTGAACCCACTATCCAACATGCTAAATAATACAAAATACGGGTATAATATTACTGGAACATACCCGCACAAAATCACACATTTGCTATACATGGATGATCTAAAACTACTGGCAGCAACCAATCAACAACTCAACCAATTACTAAAGATAACAGAAGTATTCAGCAATGATATAAATATGGCTTTTGAAACAGACAAATGTAAGAAAAATAGCATAGTCAAGGTAAAACAAACTAAACAGGAAGATTACATATTGGATAACCACAGCGACTGCATAGAAGCGATGGAAAAAACAGATGCCTATAAATATCTAGGATACAGACACAAAATAGGAATAGGTAATACAAATATTAAAGAATAACTAAAAGAAAAATATAGACAAAGACTAACAAAAATACTAAAAACAGAATTGACAGCAAGAAACAAGACAAAAGCTATAAATACTTATGCTATACCAATATTGACCTACTCATTTGGAGTAGTGAAATGGAGTAACACAGACCTAGAAGCACTCAATACACTCTAGATCACATAACGTCAACAGATACGAAGAAAGTAAATTGGAAAAAGAAAACACTACATGGCAAGCACCCGTATCATCTAACACAGCCACACATCGATCAAGACGCATCCAACACATGGCTAAGAAAAGGCAATATATACAGTGAGACGGAAGGATTCATGATTGCAATACAGGATCAAACAATAAACACCAGATATTACAGCAAGCATATTATTAAAGATCCCAATACCACAACAGATAAATGCAGACTTTGCAAACAACAAATAGAAACAGTAGATCACATCACAAGCGGATGTAAAATACTAACAAATACAGAATACCCCAGAAGACATGACAATGTAGCAAAAATAATACACCAACAGCTTGCCTTACAACATAAACTTATAAAACAACACATTCCCAGATACAAGTATGCACCACAAAATGTACTGGAGAATGATAAATACAAATTATACTGGAACAGAACCATTATAACAGATAAAACACCACCACATAACAAACCTGACATCATACTCACCAATAAAAAGAAGAAATTAACACAACTAATCGAAATATCCATACCCAATACAACAAATATACAAAAGAAAACAGGAGAAAAAATTGAAAAATACATCCAACTGGCTGAGGAAGTCAAGGACATGTGGCATCAGGATAAAGTTGACATTATACCAATTTTACTATCATCTACAGGAGTCATACCACACAATATCCACCAGTACATCAATGCAGTACAGCTACATCCAAACTTGTATATACAACTACAGAAATCTGTAATTATTGATACATGTTCAATTGCCCGAAAGTTCCTAAATGCAATATAACATATACCGTACAGTTAAATGGAAGTCACGCTTGATCAAGGTCCACGTCACTTTCCATTTTTAACCGGACATAATGTCTGAGACAGGATAGAGAAATAATAATAATAATAATAATAATAATAATAATAATAATGCATTGAGATACATACTAAAAAGCATGCAGTTACCAGACTCACTGTTGAAAAGCATAATTAGTGGGACCATGGAGATAACACATACAAATAGTAACCGAGTTTGGACATTATTTGCAAACCACGTTGCTAGTCCTACTGGTGATGTAAGGCCCTAACGAAATGTAATGGACCTGAACGAGGCAAGAATAATAGTTGGTCCTAATCTGTGGGACCATTGGAGGAGGGTACAAAGAAAATCGGTTTCACACTAATAGTGAAGTGGGCAAATAAATTCTCATCCACGATATGGAAAGGGCATCTTTCAAAGCTGACCAGTCTTCCATTTCTACGATTGTAGTATAAGTGCAGATGTTTTCAGGAGGGCCCACTGTAATCGCTGCTGGTGATTAAGATGCCAGATACTGTACCACCTGGACTACATTTACTTAATAAAAAACATAGGCCTCAAACCAGGATGGAACCCTCAACCTCCTGCATGCTAACCCAAAAGTCTACGTACCGCACCAACAGTACAGTACGACTAACATGTGCTGATACAGATAGTTACCATACATGTGGCTACAGTGTTGCCAGATTGCCACTCTTTAATGTCCTTTTTCTGTCAGATTTACTTGCCGTACAAAATTTTGTAAAAGACATTTTTTATCAGTGGCATGTGAGGATTCACACTGCGAAGCCCAAGTGCGCGAATTTTGCTTCACCCTGTATAGCTGCCAAGAATGTTGACATTACAATTTCTAGAAAATTGTAACACCAGCAAGTTGCTCTGATCGCTTCTGCAACACTGCAAATGGAACTCACCTGCACTACATCATTGTCATCGTCATCGTCATCATCATCATCAGATGCCATGGAAAAAATGTAATAAAAAGCAATGAATGCTTAGCATTGTGACGTGATACTGGTATGCTTTTTCAAATACTTGCAGTTGACATCTTCCATCGTCACTGCCAGGGCTC
Source organism: Schistocerca cancellata (assembly GCF_023864275.1). Lineage (NCBI taxonomy): Eukaryota > Metazoa > Arthropoda > Insecta > Orthoptera > Acrididae > Schistocerca > Schistocerca cancellata. Next base: position 548,404,582 of record NC_064629.1, on the reverse strand, counting down.
AAATGTAGTGAGAGAGCACTATGCACGGATATTTGTTGTTCTTTTTTATTTTTATTTTCAACACCACATCACTGCTTCACACACTATTTACAGACTGCTGTAAACACTTCTGCTACCAATGTAATAGTAAGAACAAAAAATAAAGCCCTAAGTATAATGTCGTACAAACATAAAAACATAATTATAGATGAATTACCATTGCTTCTTGCATGGTGGGAGACTGGATCAGCATTTTAGGACAGGTTTAGAAGTCCAACACGTGCAGTGTGGTGTATTTGTCATGTAATGCATTTTCTTGCAATTCTGCTGCATTGCCATTATTTGCTGAACAACATTCCACCTGTCTACGGTCATGGGCTCCTCCTCACTTATCATGCCCCTCCAGTCTTGATGTAGAAAACTGAGCATATTTCTTTGCTAGATTTTTACAAAAAAGACACTTGTGAAATTCTTCTCAAGTGTCTTGTCAATTGAACACATGATGCACCTGTAACATAGTGCTGCTGAAAAAGCAACATTAAAACAGTTATAATAGCAAGATTATGATACTATCAATAGTTTGATGAATACTATTATTTGTTAATACTTACTGGCTGCTTGCTTTGGCTACTGGTGCTCCTGCTGCTGGTGGATGACTGGTTGTGGCACTGTCTGCACAATTGACAGCGTGGATAGGGGAGCCCATGAGCTCTATGCCCATTGACTGAAAAAGTACAATGGCCACCAAGCACTTTATAGGGGTGGGGTGGGGTATTCGAGAGAGAGCGAGGGGTGGGGGGGGGGGGGGACTGGCTCCAGGAGAGAATGTCAGAGCCCAAGTAACGAAGTTGTTATTGGGGTCAAAGGTCAAGATCATTACGATAACGTTATCAGTATTCTACTTTGTGCCACAACCTGCCCAGTACACCTACTTGCATCTGCCAATTTGCGGCCGCTCTGAAACCAAGTGTACAGATTTGCATAAGCAGCTTGGCTTACTAACATGAGCACCAGTCTATTTCTATCTTCTTAGAAAGTTGGTGGGTTGGAATCAGAAACTGAAGAGTAGCATTTTTATACATAGCATCCAGCACTGTTTAAGACTTAAATGCATTTGCGACTTATCTTTTGACAAGTTACTGCATGTTGGAAGATGTATGGAAAAAATACTGTTTATGCTGAGTGAGGTGGTGTAGTGGTCTGAATCAGGAGACTGGCAGTTAAAATCCCTTTCCAGTCATCCAGATTTAGGTTTTCTATGTTTCCTATAAACAACTTAAAGGCAAATGACATGCCTGATTTCCTTCAGCATCCATGCCCTGTCAGTGCTTGTGTGCTGCCTCTGCATGCCTACCTCACAGAACAACAGGTTTTATGACACCCATAGACAGTTGAATGTGTTGGCTGACAAGCACCTGACATCCAACCCAGCAGCAAACCCAACAGGTTGGGTGTACTTCATACATTGTCGAGCTTCAGACCTAGTGTTGGTACAGTGCCATGTGTGCAGTAGATTTTGTATTGGTTGTAGCTGTATGTGATGAGGAAAAAGGAAAACCACCTTGCTTGTCGGCAAATAAATACCTATTAGAGCAAAATAAATTTAATCATATGTCTCTATTGTCACAACTAGCTGTCAACGAGCCACAAGGTTATAAAAACTGTTTATGAATGAACGAGGAGACCTCCTTGCACGAGTTTCCAATCTTATTCAAAAGTAAGATACTAGGAGGAAGGAATCTATTTCGCCTAAAGAATGGCTTGTTGCCACACTTCAGTATTTAGCCACTGGAAGGAGCTAAGAGCAGCTGAAGCTCAGTTGTGCTATATCAGCTCGAACACTCAGGACTGTGCCAGAAACATGCACAGCTATTTTTGATCTGCTCCAAAAAGATCTCTTAAAGATAAGCACACCAGGATTGAAATAAATTTGCATTAATGTGAACTTGCTAACCATTATCACTTAGATTTGTGCTTTGTAACATATCATAGTGGTGAAAGTACTATACTTACAGATCATAAGAAATGGAAATGTTGTCATCGTCCAAAGACTGGTTTGATGCAACTGTCCATCCTACTCTATCCTTTGCAAGCCTCTTCATCTCCAAGTAACTACGGCAACCTACATCCCTCTTGATCTGCGTACTGTATTCATCTCTCGGTCTCCCTCTACAATTTTTACCCCCCCCCCCCCCCCACACACACACACACACTCTCACTCTCTCTCTCTCTCTCTCTCTCTCTCTCTCTCTCTCTCTCCCCCTCCAGTACTGAATTGGTGATCATTTGATGCCACAGAACGTGTCCTACCAACTGATCCCTTCTTTTAGTCAGGTTGTATCACAAATTTCTCCCCAAATCTATTCAGTACCTCCTCATTAGTAACGTAATCTGATCTTCAGCATTCTTCTATAGCACCACATTTCAAAAGCTTCTATTCTTTTTTTTGTGTAAATTGTTTATCGTCCATGTTTCACTTCCACACATGGTTACAGTCCATACAAATACTTTCTGAAAGGACTTCCTGACACTTAGATCAATACTCAGTGTTAACAAATTTCTCTTCTTCAGAAATTCTTCTCATGTCATTGCCAGCCAGCATTTTATATCTTGTCTACTCCGACCATCATCGGTTATTTTGCTCCCCAAATAGCTAAACTCCTTTACTACTTTGTCTCATTTCCTAATCTAATTCCCTCAGCATCACCTGATTTAATTCGACTACATTCCATTAGCCTTGTTTTGCTTTTGTCGATGTTTATCTTATATCCTCCTTTCAAGATACTGTCCATTCTGTTCAACTGCCCTTGTAGTCCTTTGCTTTCTCTGACGGAATTACAATGTCATCGGCAAACCTCAAAGTTTTATTTCTTCTCCATGGACTTTAATTCGTACTCCATATTTTTCTTTTTTTCCTGTCCTGCTCACTCAGTACACAGATTGAATAACATTGGGGATAGGCTACAACCTTGGCTCACTCCGCTCACTGCCTTCTGAACCACTGCTTCCCTTTCACGCCCCTCAACACTTATAACTGCCCTCTGCACAAATTGTAAATAGTCTTTTGCTCCCTGAATTTTACCTCTGGAACTTTTAAAATTTGAAAGAAAGTATTCCAGTCAACATTGTCAAAAGCTTTCTCGAAGTCTACAGTTGCTATAAACGTACGTTTGCCTTTTCTGTGAGAAGTCGAAGGGTCAGTATTGCCTCGCGTGTTCCTACATTTCTCCGCTATCCAGACTGATCGTCCTAGAGGTCGGCTTCTACGAGTTTTTCCTTTCTTCTGTAAAGGACTCGTGTTAATATTTTGCAGCCGTGACTTAATAAACTGATAGTTCAGTAATTTTCACACCTCCTTTCTGTGGAATTGGGAAGTAAGGAAAGGTTATCTAAGTATATATGAAGACAGTAACTGTTCTCGAAATAATAGATACTGTTGATGACCGTGCAGCTTTTCCCTGGAATAAATGATAACTAACTGAAACCCTCAGCTGCCGACAGGTGTCGTTGATATACCTCGATGTGGAAAGCTGAAAATGTGTGCCCCGACCGGGACTCGAACCCGGGATCTCCTGCTTACATGGCAGACGCTCTATCCATATGAGCCACCGAGGACACAGATGAATAGCGCGACTGCAGTCACTTATCCCTTGCACGCTTCCCGTGAGACTCTCATTCCCAACTGTCCACAATTCTACATATGTAATGTACCTGATAGACATTTGTCCATCCACTCATTACTCGCGCACGCTTGTATCTGTTCTTTCGAGAACCGTTACTGTCTTTATATATATATATATATATATATATATATATATATATATATATATATATATATAGTTAAAGGCTACCCAGCCATTGACCTTCGTCTGTGCGAATGCGCACAGGTTGCCCAAACTCTTACGGGAATCGCCAAAGCGTGCGCGAGTAATGAGTGGATGGGCAAATGTCTATAAGGTACATTACATATGTAGAATTGTGGACAGTTGGGAATGAGTCTCGCGGGAAGCGTGCAAGGGATAAGTCCGTGCAGTCGCGCTATTCATCTGTGTCCTCGGTGGCTCAGATGGATAGAGCGTCTGCCATGTAAGCAGGAGATCCCGGGCTCGAGTCCCGGTCGGGCACACATTTTCAGCTGTCCACACCGAGGTATATAACACCACCTGTCGGCAGCTGACGGTTTCAGTTAGTTATCAGTTATCTAAGTTTTGGTGGAAATATAAATTTTGTAGTGAGACAGTTGTAGTACGATAGAATAGTGTGTTAGACTAGGACTCAAACCCGGACCCATGCGTTTCGTGGGTTGACTTGCTAACAATTTCCAATTTCATTTTTGCGATACCATTCAGGAATAGCACGTCAAGGAGAAATTGTGATTGAGAAATGGCTGTAACCCAAGATGAGGTAAAATGTTACAGTTGCGCCACAAAGTTCTCAAAACAGCGAATACTCTGCTAACAAGTCATAGCCTAACAGCATAAATATTGTTAAACATTGAGAATAAATCAGTGGTCCTCTGTGGTTTAAATGTGACCATTTTTCATAGTAATCTAATGAAATTTAATACAAATCAGTATGTGTAATTCAAACCATATACAGGGTTATTACAAATGATTGAAGCGATTTCACAGCTCTACAATAACTTTATTATTTGAGATATTTTCACAATGCTTTGCACACACATAAAAAAACTCAAAGTTTTTTTGGGCATTCACAAATGTTCGATATGTGCCCCTTTAGTGATTCGGCAGACATCAAGCCGATAATCAAGTTCCTCCCACACTCGGCGCAGCATGTCCCCAACAATGAGTTCGAAAGCATCGTTGATGCGAGCTCTCAGTTCTGGCACGTTTCTTGGTAGAGGAGGTTTAAACGCAGAATCTTTCACATAACCCCACAGAAAGAAATCGCATGGGGTTAAGTCGGCGTGGAGTCCATGGCATGAATTGCTGATCATGATCTCCATCACGACCGATCCATCGGTTTTCCAATCTCCTGTTTAAGAAATGTCGAACATCATGATGGAAGTGCGGTGGAGCACCATCCTGTGGTACGTTTAGCTCCCTGCTTGCTTTATTCGTCGACTTCCGCGAGCTACGCGTGAAACTTGCCCGCAAGCGTTCAACCGTTCCTCCGCTCACTGCAGGCAGATCCGTTGATTTCCCCTTACAGAGGCATCCAGAAGCTTTAACCTGAGCATACCATCGCCGAATGGAGTTAGCAGTTGGTGGATCTTTGTTGAACTTCGTCCTGAAGTGTCGTTGCACTGTTATGACTGACTGATATGAGTGCATTTCAAGCACGACACACGCTTTCTCGGCTCCTGTCGCCATTTTGTCTCACTGCGCTCTCGAGCGATCTGGCGGCAGAAACCTGAAGTGCGGCTTCAGTCGAACAAAACTTTAAGAGTTTTTCTACGTATCTGTAGTGTGTCGTCACCATATGTCAATGAATGGAGCTACAGTGAATTTATGAAATCGCTTCAATCATTTGTTGTAATAGCCCTGTAATTATCAATTCATCAAAATATTCAATGTTATATTTATCTTGGGTCTGCGTGAAACTTTCAGCATCCTGCATTAGCACAATATTAATAGATGACTTCGTGTGCAAATCACAATATTCTAAAATTATATTTAAAAAATGCCACTGCATGGCATTAAAAATAGATTTATTCAAAGCATCTTGCAAAAAAATATAAAATTCAGGGTGTATACGTCACGGGAAATCCAGGAAAAATCCGGGCATTTCTTCATCGGGGAGAAATTTTTCAGTTACATTTTTGTAATTTTCACTGGTAAGAACTGATACTCTAACGAAGAACTTTAGTTTGCCCGCTAGTGCAGAATAATACTGCTGCAATAAAACATAAACGAGAGAATAACACCAAAATAAAACTTCATTTGCAAAGAAATTGCCCCATTTATAACAACAAAATACAGCTCACACACCAGTGTCTGCCGACAACAAAGTGTGTGAAAGGTTATGCAATACTTCGTAACAACAAACTGCTTTTGACACGTCTTTCTCGTGGGCCTCGTGTGAGCGCGACGTCACAACTGTTCACATTTCGAACAGGTCGCAGGAAAGTATTACGAATGGTAATTTGAGAACCACTACTTTCAAAGTAAATTCCTTGTACACGAGATGAATTATGTTACGTGTGAGAATATACGATGAAGTATTTAAATGCGGAATGTAAGATTCTTATTCAGAACGTAACACTTTGAGGACTAGCCACTTAGAAAAATTCTAGCCCAGAAGACCAGCCATTTATATGATATTTAAAATTTTACTTGTACTTTTGTGTTTGGTATCTCTCAAAGGGTAACATAAGCTAAAAAAGACCAAGCTTCAATGTTAGTTTTTCATAGTTATTTTAGTTCTTTCATAGAACACAAATTATGCAATAACGATGACAAAAGAATAATAAGCCTTTCAAAAAAAATGCGAAGTGATTTCTTACAGAAAGTATATTCAGCCAGGTAACCCATGAAATGTTGGTTGCACAGCAGTGAAATTTATAATCGTTTTGTGAGAAATATTGAGCTGCTGCAATTTACGTTGTGCGTTTAGGATACTGTGTAACAACACCCTCGAAAAACAACGGCAAAAAAATTTTAACGACCAATATTAGATGTGAAAGCTCAGCTTTTTTCGTAGCTTTACTTACGCATATTAATTTGAATCATTATTTTATCCTATTTGTGTGTTCGAGCGGAATGGTGTTGCTATTGGGTGACTGCATCAAGTGTCCGTGAATATCTGAAGTCATTGACTGGCGAGATCACATGGCATTAGCCATTAGTGGCTGACAAAAGCGCGGCGCAGTCTCGATTTCAGTGTTTCGGAAGCTATCGTGCCACGTTTGGTGGAATTCATGTTTATATATTCGTAATACTAAAGTAAGCATTGTAAATGTTGTTGCACACCAAAGATTTTGCCAAAATGCGTTGTTTTTGTTGGGTTTCGTTCCTAAAATGTTGGGAAGTTCCATGCCGGTGTATAAAACCTTTACCATTCAAAGGATTGATAAGTTTTACTGCTCCAAGGGGAGGTATATTGTCATTTAACACAGAAAACACGTGTTTACGCCAGTGGTATACTGTTTTTTCACCCAGTAAAAATGTATTTTTAGCATGGAAATCAGGGAATTTTTTTCCCTGTGTGCGCATACACCCTGTAAGTTAGATTTTATTCATTGTTCGTCATTTGCAATATTATCCAGAAGCAAAATCTCGTAGAGTTCGTCTGTGATCTCTTGACGGTTAATTTCTTCATTAGAAGAGGTATTATCTGCTTGTGTTTGAAGAATTATATTCTCAGAATGTGGCATAGTTGGGGCAGGTGCCCTTGCTGCATTTGAAGACTTAGAATGAGCAGTTTTAAATTTCAGTATTCTTTTGTAAAGAAGGAAATGAAATTCTAATAATTTTAAGGCCACTAAAACGCTCAATTTGAATCACGTTATGCCTGTGACGTCACTGGCTACCTTGCTGCTCCCACTGTTATAAAGTTAATTCACATTGATGTCTTTTTTTGGAATTTGGGTGCAAATGGTGTGTAGTACCATACTGTACAAATACATGTATAAAAATTACTGAAAAGTTGTTTTTGAGTGTTCAGAGAATGAGAAGATGCATAAAACGTGGTTGCACTATACCAGCAAAGTGTGGACAGGCGATTTCAGTAACTTAATTAACAATGTGTTGTACTGTAAAGTTAACGTTAACATTAACTGCAAGATATTCTGTCCCTCTGTTACAACGAAGGATGGCGTCTTTCAACGAAATTTAACTTCTAGTGAAAATTTGCGTTTTATCCAGCCACAACTCAGTTATTCGGTAGCTCAGTTATTAGAGTGGTAGATGTCAAATTTTATAAGATTATGTCCATAGATTGCTGGTTCAAATCTAACCTGAAATAATATTTTGACTTATTTATAAAACGACTGGACAGTCCCTCGTGTGAAAATCAGATCACAATCACAAAACTTCACCACACCAATCAGAAACAGAATAGTATTGTGTTTTCCTTGCTGCTTACATGCACGTACATTTGCAATCGCTGTTCACACATCATGTTCAAAAAGATATTTTCTAGTTAATGTGACCACACGTAGAAACAATGCTTTTTATCATTGTAATTTTCAGCTAGGATCCTTGTTGTCTAAACTTTTGCAGTTTCATTATCTTACATGAAGATGAAGTAAGTCTGCGTCAGACGCCAACGTTCGTTCACACTCACAAACATCACAGTCCTTTTGTTCGTGTCACCTGCATGTTGTACACGTTTCACCTCTCTCTGTATATCCTCGTCGTCCTACACCTCATTGTACTGTGGGCGTATAGTGACATCTTCACTACTAGCAATGCTTTCCAAAAAAGTGAATTGTTTGCTCACAGAGCAAATGCATTTATCCTCTGTTGTCCATTTCTCAGACTAAGAGTAATGTGAAGCTATATACAGGGTGAGTCACCTAACGTTACCGCTGGATATATTTCGTAAACCACATCAAATACTGACAAACCGATTCCACAGACCGAACGTGAGGAGAGGGGCTAGTGTAATTGTTTAATACAAACTATACAAAAACGCACGGAAGTATGTTTTTTAACACAAACCTACGTTTTTTTACATGGAACTCCGTTAGTTTTGTTACCACATCTGAACATATAAACAAAAACGTAATCAGTGCCGTTTGTTGCATTGTAAAATGTTAATTACATCCGGAGATATTGTAACCTAAATTTGACGCTTGGAACCTCCGACGTTCAGTTGCGTGTTGTAACAAACACGGGCCACGGTCGGCGAGCAGCATCTGCAGGGACACGTTTACGATGACGGCCGTGTTTACGAGTATGGCTGTAGTGCACTGTTGTGGTTTGGTCTAGCTGTTGCAGTGTCCGCATGTAGCGCTTGCTGCTATTGTTATTCTGCTTTCGTCTCCGCACGCAGACCAACTGTCGTACACCGTGTTACCAGACGTCTGTGATAGTGTAGTGTTGTAGGAACTGTGACCATGGTGTATTCGAACTCTGTAAAGGCGGAGATGATACTCATCTATGGCGAGTGTCGACGAAATGCAGCTGAAGCCGGCAGAGTGTATGCAGAACGGTACCCGGACAGAGAGCATCCAACGTGCCGCACATCGCAAAACATCTACCGCCAACTGTATGCAACAGGTATGGTCGTAGCACGAAAACGGGTCCGTAACAGGCCCGTCACAGGAGAAGCGGGTGCAGTTGGTGTGTTAGCTGCTGTTGCCATGAACCCACACATGAGGACACGGGACATTGCGAGAGCCGGTGGACTGAGTCAAAGTAGTGTCATGCGCATACTGCATCGTCACCGCTTTCACCCGTTTCATGTGTCGCTACATCAGCAATTAGATGGTGATGACACTAATCATCGAGTGCAATTCTGTCAATGGGCATTAACAGAGAATGCGTTGCAGTTCTACCCGTTTACCGATGAAGCGGGTTTCACAAACCACGGGGCAGTGAATCTACGGAACATGCATTACTGGTCCGTGGACAATCCTCGCTGGCTCAGACAGGTAGAGCGACAGCGATCGTGGGCTGTAAATGAATGATGCGGAATCATTGGCGACCACCTCATTGTTCCTCACTTCATTGCAGGGGCCCAAACAGCTGCAACATACATCGCGTTTCTACAGAATGATCTGCCAACTTTGCTCGAAAATGTCCCACTGGAAACGCGTCGACATGTGGTACCAGCATGATGGTGCACCTGCACATTCCGCAATTAACACTAGGCTGACCCTTGACAGGATGTTCGACGGGCGTTTCATAGGACGTGGATGACGCATAAATTGGCCAGCCCGTTCTCCTGATCTTACACCTCTGGACTTCTTTCTGTGGGGTACGTTAAAGGAGAATGTGTACCGTGATGACATTACACCAGATGTACTGCGGCGTGTACGACATTCATTACACCAGAGATTGCAATTGTGTGCAGCAAATGATGCCCACCACATTGAACATCTGTTGGCCTGACATGTCGGGACACACCCTATTCCACTCCGTAATTGAAAGCGGAAACCACGTGTGTACGTGTACCTCACCCCTCATGGTAATGTACATGTGCGTCAGTGAAAAAGACCAATAAAAAGGTGTTAGCATGTGGGCGTAATGTGCTGTTCCAGTCTCTTCTGTACCTAAGGTCCATCACCGTTCCCTTTGGATCCCTACGTAATTCGGTGCTCTCCGATACACACGATCGAACAACGGAGGAGTAGTACTCAAGCGTCAACTTTAGGTTACAATATCTCCGGATGTAATTAACATTTTACAATGCAACAAACGGCACTGATTACGTATTTGTTTATATGTTCAGATGTGCTAACAAAACTAACGGGGTTCCATTTAAAAAAAACGTAGGTTTGTGATAAACATACTTCCGCGCATTTTTTTTATGGTTTGTATTAACCAGTTACACTAGCCCCTCTCCTCACGTTCGGTCTGTGGAATCGATTCGTCAGTATTTGATATGGTTTACGAAATATATCCAGCGGTAATGTTAGGTGACTCACCCTGTATAATACTTCCCAAAATCAAAACAACTGCTACAATCAGTTCTTGCTGACACTATGTTCGTATTTCGTGTAAAGCTTATAAAAATATGACCCTGCCAGGATTCGAACTGTAGAGAGGGGAAAGTTGGACTTCAGATCCAACTGTTCTGAAACCTACAAGCCTCTCTCTCTCCCTGTGGGAGCTCGAATCAGCCTGATGATGCACCTGGTCACGATCAAATCTGGTATTGCATGCTTCGACATTTGCTGCCAGTGTCAAAGGATCCTCCTCAAATATTGTAATCTAATATGGTATACAGGCGATTTCCCCAACTCGTGGGGGGAGACGTTTCTGATACCTCTCCTAAAACCATAAAAGTATCTATAGTAGTGGGACAACAGGGACGCCACCCCACTCTCCATTGTTGCCAAATTTATTCAAAATGGCAGATGCAAGATGGCGGCGATAGATATGACAATGTCGCAATGATGTCATGTCGGGAAGTTCAAATTTTGGAGGGAAGGTAGGTCAATTGGGCTACCTCCACTAACCTAACCCCTTCGTGTCCCCTCCCCCAGAAAATGACGACAAGTTCAAATTCCAGCAAGACAATGCAACACGCCATGGCTACCTCCACTAACTTAAGAAAATGGCAGGAAAATAGGTCACTTGGGCTACCTCCACTAACCTAAGACATCCGCCGCCATCTCTTCCTAGGAATTGGTGGGAAAAGGACTCAGCCTGTGCTACATAGCATGTACATAAGTCTTTATTTTGCATGCATTGTTTAAATAAACAATTTGAGGCAGTAGCTCCAACCACTGTCTTCACTATGTCAGAAGTCCAACTGACCTAGTGCACAGTGGTGCCACTATAGGGCGCCATCGTCCCTCCAGTGATGTAATCCAAGATGGTGGTCTGGAGGGGAAAAATGGCGGGACTCAGCCTGTGCTGGTCTGCTGGAGAGAGGAAGTAGTGTACTTTATTTATTTTGAAATATTTTATTTAGCGATGGATTTTGCGTGATTCATTTACACTCCTGGAAATTGAAATAAGAACACCGTGAATTCATTGTCCCAGGAAGGGGAAACTTTATTGACACATTCCTGCGGTCAGATACATCACATGATCACACTGACAGAACCACAGGCACATAGACACAGGCAACAGAGCATGCACAATGTCGGCACTAGTACAGTGTATATCCACCTTTCGCAGCAATGCAGGCTGCTATTCTCCCATGAAGACGATCGTGGAGATGCTGGATGTAGTCCTGTGGAACGGCTTGCCATGCCATTTCCACCTGGCGCCTCAGTTGGACCAGCGTTCGTGCTGGACGTGCAGACCGCGTGAGACGACGCTTCATCCAGTCCCAAACATGCTCAATGGGGGACAGATCCGGAGATCTTGCTGGCCAGGGTAGTTGACTTACACCTTCTAGAGCACGTTGGGTGGCACGGGATACATGCGGACGTGCATTGTCCTGTTGGAACAGCAAGTTCCCTTGCCGGTCTAGGAATGGTAGAACGATGGGTTCGATGACGGTTTGGATGTACCGTGCACTATTCAGTGTCCCCTCGACGATCACCAGTGGTGTACGCCCAGTGTAGGAGATCGCTCCCCACACCATGATGCCGGGTGTCGGCCCTGTGTGCCTCGGTCGTATGCAGTCCTGATTGTGGCGCTCACCTGCACGGCGCCAAACACGCATACGACCATCATTGGCACCAAGGCAGAAGCGACTCTCATCGCTGAAGACGACACGTCTCCATTCGTCCCTCCATTCACGCCTGTCGCGACACCACTGGAGGCGGGCTGCACGATGTTGGGGCGTGAGCGGAAGACGGCCTAACGGTGTGCGGGACCGTAGCCCAGCTTCATGGAGACGGTTGCGAATGGTCCTCGCCGATACCCCAGGAGCAACAGTGTCCCTAATTTGCTGGGAAGTGGCGGTGCGGTCCCCTACGGCACTGCGTAGGATCCTACGGTCTTGGCGTGCATCCGTGCGTCGCTGCGGTCCGGTCCCAGGTCGACGGGCACGCGCACCTTCCGCCGACCACTGGCGACAACATCGATGTACTGTGGAGACCTCACGCCCCACGTGTTGAGCAATTCGGCGGTACGTCCACCCGGCCTCCCGCATGCCCACTATACGCCCTCGCTCGAAGTCCGTCAACTGCACATACGGTTCACGTCCACGCTGTCGCGGCATGCTACCAGTGTTAAAGACTGCGATGGAGCTCCGTATGCCACGGCAAACTGGCTGACACTGACGGCGGCGGTGCACAAATGCTGCGCAGCTAGCGCCATTCGACGGCCAACACCGCGGTTCCTGGTGTGTCCGCTGTGCCGTGCGTGTGATCATTGCTTGTACAGCCCTCTCGCAGTGTCCGGAGCAAGTATGGTGGGTCTGACACACCGGTGTCAATGTGTTCTTTTTTCCATTTCCAGGAGTGTATTACACTGATACAAAACACTCGCTCTGACGTGATTGGGGTCACAATACACAGTTTGCAGACCTGCAAACTACTTGTAAATCACCGAAATAATGCGGTACACTGATGTGCAGACACGCTCACTAATTATAAACTGTCGAAATATTGCATACAGTTTATTTAGAGATAGATTTCACGTAGTTTATGTAATACACTGGTACAAAACACTCACCCTTGCATGCTTAAGGTCACAGTAATTAGTCTACAGACCACCGAAATAATGCAGTACACTGACTTGCAGAGACGCAAATAACTCTTAAATTGTAAAAATAATGAATGTAAAACGCTCTCCAAACACACTTGCTAGTCCGTCAGCTGTCGAAATCGTGCACTGCATACCTGTTCACAAAATAATGTAACACACGAAAACAACTCGTAAATTGTAAAAAAATAATGCATGTGTAACGGTATGGAAACACACTAGCAATGCTTAAACACCCGAAAATAATGTAGAGTGCAAACACTCAGTGCACGTAAAAAACGCAATGTATCAGTGAACTGTTCCAACGCACACACGTGCTTTGCAGGACCACCCAGACGCAAGTCAGCACCAGAGCGCGAGCCATTGCTATGACACCGCTGCCTACGGCAGGTGAAAGTCACGTCTACAGTTAGTTTTTCGAGTGTTACACTGTCGGCACATGCCTGTATAAATTAGAGGGACGTCACCTCCTGGACCATGCGCAAGTGTTTAACATTGCTGACACAATTCCTCTCTCTACCTGCAGTCCATCGATGACCTAATTGCCGAGCGACTCACCCTCACTGCACAAATCCGTCCCAGAATAGCACAGGCTGCATAGTTTCTAGCGATTCTAACGGGACATGCGAGCTGTGTCTAGCCGTGCACATGTTGACCAGCCAAGCGTGACTGACGCATCGCCGCGACATGGTTGCCTACCTACACGCTATCACAAGTGCATCTAAAAGGTTCTCAGTTTATCCTGGTGTCACATGGCTGTGTAAAATACGAGCCAAGTCGACCTCTCGGTACTTGTATAGTTTCCATGAGATAGCTACCGGTCACTTTTGTAGGAGCTTTCGTGATGTCTCAGCTTGTCTGCATGGACAATTCTTGGCCTAACAGAACCTGTTTACGAAAATAACACAGAATAATGCCGAATGCATTCACCATGATGGTCCTGACATGGCACCCCATCCATTAGGTCTTAACCTTCCTGGAAATCGTTAAGTCCTGTTTTTTTTCTGCAAACGATACTTTCAGCGGCACTTGTATATGTCTATGGCAAAGCATGTTTCGAATTCTTCAAGTTCAGTGGACGCCATGTACACTTAATCGATAATAGAGTGATGGTAGAACGACTGTCTGTAATCTTCCATATGTCTTCACGGTCCTTATGCGCAATGTATGTTGGCGGCGGTAGAATCATTTGCTAGTTAGCTTCAAATGACATTCTCTAAATTTCCTGCGTTTCTTCACTCTGACCTGGTACAGATCAAAGACACCAGTGAAGTAAGCAGGATGCCAATAATACTGCATCCGAATGTTACGGGTTTGTTCCTTCTATTCATCAGCATTAACTTGCATTTTTCCGGATTTAAGGCTAGTGGCCATTCATCACACCAACTGGGAATTTTGTCTAAGTTGTCTTTTGTCCTCTTACAGTCACTGAACTTTGATGTCTTATCGTATGCCGCAGCATCGTCAGCAGACTACTGTCCGCCAAGTCATTTATGTATAAAGAGAACAGCAGTGATCCTATTGCATATGCTTGTGGCTTTAACAGGCTTCGATGGGACATAGTGTCATATACCTTCCTGAAATCTAGAAATCTGTAATCTACCTGTTACCCTTCATTCATAGTTCTCGATATATTGTGTGAAATAAAGGCATGCCGAGTTTCTCACGAGTGATGTTTTCTAAAACCATGCTGATTCATGAACATAAACAGCTTAGCCTCAAGAAAGTTTATTATGTTCGAACTGAGAATATCTACAAGGATTCTGCCACAAGCTGAAGTTAGGGATATTGGTATGCAATTTTGCTTGTCTGTTACTTCGCCTTCCTTATATACTGGAGTCATCCACTCTTTTTTTCCCAGTCATTTGGGCCTTTGTGTTGGACGAGAGAGAGGGAGATTCATGATAAATGCAGACAGGGTAATGGACCAATGCCTTAGAGTACTCTTAGTAAAAATCGAATGGGATGCCTTCCGAACCAGATGATTTGTTTATGTTTTTCAATCTTTAAGTTGCTTCTCTATGTCATGCATACTTAATTATATGTCATCCATATGAGGGGGTCTGTTTGAAACCCAAAAGACGGCATGTTTGCACTGTTCTTCATGCGAGAACGATGTCTTAAATGTGAAATTTATAAATTGCGCTTTGGTTTTGCTGCCTTAAACTGCTGCACTGCAGTGAACTGGTCAACAAGGCGCTGAATGGAACCCTTAGATTCGCTTACTGATTTTACATAAGACTTGAGTTGCTAGTCATCTAATATAAGTCAAATTATCCATCATTCTCGTTTTTCCATTTATGTCGACGGTACTCGATTCATAAATATACTGTATACATATGGTATTGTTCAGTGATCTCTGCAGTACGGGGTGTGACCTGGGTTCTATGACAGGGTCTGCTAATACACAGAAAATTCGTGGCGGATTTCAGTTCATAACTGATGCTGTGTGTATGTGATGCATAGAACTAAGTTGATTGTATTTCATCTTATTTATTTATTTATTTTTGTTTCAGGGGCTCTACCAGATAGTACGGTGTCACTGTCACCGCAGAACCCACCACCACCACCACCACCACCACCACCACGGTGGTATATGTTACCCGAAGAATATAAAGATGATGAAGGTGATGATAATGAGGGTGTAATTTTCTTATACAAATTAATAAATACCGATGAAGAGGACTATATTTCTTTATCTACAAACAAAAAGGAAAAAGCCTCTCACCTAATATCCAACATCATCTACAAGGTGGATCTCTTACATCAGAGTATACCACTGCAACAGATGTGTGTTTGTTTGATGCTTTATAAATACGCCATATGATTCCTATATAGATGTTAATTCAGCTTATGGTCAGCTGCAGACTATATTGGTGACTGTGTTGCATGGAGGGTCGGTCACAGACAGTCAGTCTCTAACTTTGCAGGAGTGTGCTTCGTTTGGCGCTGACTTTGCACATCGCACACTGTTGGTGGAGTTACGACAACATGCCCCCTCCCCCCCATTTCCACCAAATGGTGAGAACACAGTCCTATAGCTCTAACTCAGTTTAGCCTGTTTCTGCAAAGGTTGCAGGAGGTGGTAGATATAGATGTCTCTGACTTCTACTCAGTTCTGACTTGAATTGGAACGATCACATGTGCAAAGCTGCAGGGTGGGTGTGCAGAGTTTGGGAGTTGGGGGGGACACTTTGGAAGATGTATAATGGCTGTCTAAAATTTTACTGAAGCTGATACGTTCGAAAAAGGTGACTCGTTTCGAGATATGACAGTGCTAGAAATAAGATTCTCTAGTGACAGTAATCATTAAAGGATTTCTCCATAGCACCCAATGCAGGTATGTGGTTGAATGGAAAGATTTGATTCCTAATCCCAGGCAGCATTTCTACCAGAGAGTGTAATACTAGAGATCTGAAAGCCATGTGTACATTTCTTACCACCTCAATCAGCACACCATTTACAGTTCGTGATCCTTCTCAACCTACCTTCACCTGTAACCCAATGGATATACTGCAGAACCTCTGACATGTCATTGAGACAGAATACATTACAAATACTGGAGAAATATCTAGCAGTGGCATGAGGGAGTTGCAAATACTGGTTTCATAGCATGTTCCTTAGCTGAATCACTTTCAAAATTCCGTGATTTTATCACGAGGTTGCATTGTGGTATACGTGTAACCGCACTGCTGGTCTGATAATATACACTCGAGTGATCACCGTCTATATTCAGTGTCACAGTATTTGCCTGGAAAAAACCAATTCATTCAAAGGTAATGCCATAAGTTGACTTATAAAGCGAGTATAGGTTTTAACATGAATACTTGTGTGCACCTGCAGAACCAAGACCGGTTGTGATAGTAATATGACCGTGTTTTTTAACATACAGCGGTTTGTAAGACAGTTACCGTCTCTCTTTCTAAGACACAGTGGTGCCACTCACAAGAAAGGCTTATGAGATATGTCCACCCATCCTTGATCCTCAGTCAGTATTATTTTGTATCACTGGCAATCATTTATTGGCGAAGTATTATACTTAGTAGTAGGGGATGCATGATAGGTTCGCCTTGAGCATCAGGCTTATGAAGTATGTGTTAGTCATTTTCTTTGCACATGTCTGAACACTATGTCCAGTCATAAGGAAGGAATGGATTTGACGTGGAATATTGTGACAGCGAGGGGGGGGGAAAGTATGTCAAGTCATAAGAATGGTACAGATATTTCTATTTCCAGAACTACAGCCATCAGCAGGGAGTATTTCCGATATTTTGCTCATTGTCGAATGTCCTTCAGTTGAGAGCGCGATAGTAATATTTACAGGATGTTTTGGGGGAAAGGTCAATATTTTACACAGTGATAGTATAAGTAATTCTGAACATAAAATGTTGTATGAACATAGGTCCGCAAATGCTTTGTTAGGGAGATATGGGTATTGAAAGAAACTTTAATTCTACACAATTGATGTGCACAGTGTGAACGTATACACAACACAACTGGACTGTTAGGTGATTTTCTTGAAGACAATGTTACAGAGAAGTACAGTTATGTTAGACATTTATACATAATGTTTATTTCCTTTGCATTTAGTACATAATGCATTACAACATCCATTTTACATGTATTCAGTTGAAAAGACGTACTACGTCTTTCTCAAATGGCTTTAACACTTACCGTACAGGTGTTGTACAGTTAACAGAACAGGTTCAAATATCCCACCATGAATGTCAATGCAGTTTTGCGCTCTAGCGATAACATGTTGTGATGCTTGTTCAATTGCCAGTGGTTGGTTGCTAATGAATTCAGCAGTGCCCAGGATTCAATGAAGCAGTTTATCTTGTTTCTCTACCTTCACTTTGTGCACCTCTGATTTCATCCAACCCCATAAACAGAAATCTAAAGGTGTAAGGTCAGGTGATCTTCGGGGACAGTTAACAGCACCACCACAGCCAATCCACCGATGAGGATAGGTGCGGTTGAGATGCTCCCTCACACTTAAGGTAACATGTGGACGGGCACTGTCATGCTGAAAGCACATTCCAGTTCACTTGGCTAAAGCAACGTCTTCCAATAGTTCCACAAATGAATTTTCCAACAAATCAGTTGCTGATTGATAATAAATGGACATACCAAAAGTTACCGATCATGCCGCACCAAACGTTTGTGGCAAAATGGACTTAAAAATTGCTATCCACTGAAGCGTGTGTATATTCCCGTGACCATCGATGATGATTATTGAGTGTGTTGTTTATTCCATGTCATGAAAACCAGGCTTCGTCAGTGAATATTATGTAGGGAAGCAAATGACTAGTCTCAATTACCCAGTGACAGAACTGTAGTCATTGGGCATTGTTGCCAATGTGGAGATTTTGGACACGCTCTATGTGAAATGGCTACAGGTTTTCTCCATGTAATGTTGCCCATACACGTGTCTGTGGTAAATTCATACGCAGGGACATTGTTCATATGCTCGTACCGGGACTTCGCTCAACACTTGAGCTAATTTCTTCCTGTTCTTGCAAAGTTTGTTGACATGCACACTCGGATGAGAAATTTCTACTTGGAAGAAAGCCTGTTGCACGCAAAGTGATGAACACTTTGGTAAACACTCTCTGATCATGTAGTCGAGTTGGAAAGTGCCTGTGGTATTCTTCTCTTGCAGCGGTAGCACTACCTTCGCAGAAACCATATACATACACCATTTCTGCGTAGTCCTCGTACTGTAGACGTGTGGCATTGTTAGCAGCACTTGAATGAACACAGCTAACACAATACACTACACAGCTTACCAATTCATTGTCAGTAGACTACACAATGCAGCTTACATGGCACAACTATGCAAACAATGGTGATAGTACTATGTACATCACATGACAATAATACATGGTAGGTTGCATAGTGTAAACCTGTGCCTTGTTAAGAAGATAATGTTACGGTCCTGTTGTATTGCATATACATTCACGTTGTGCACATCAGTTTTGCAGATTAAAGTTCCTTTCAATACCTATACCTCCCTAATGAAACATTTGCGGACTTATGTTCATATAACTTTTTTGTTCAGAATTACTTATACTATCACTGTTTAAAATATTGACCTTTCCTCCCGAAACACCATGTATATATGTTGCTGGCTTTCTAGGGTGATGATTCTGCCTATGCGTGCTTGGCGCGCAGCGCTGGTGACCCGTGGTGGGTATGATTCACATTTCCAGCTAACAGTAGGATCTGTCTGAATGGAGAGGTCTGTTGAGGTGTAGGAATGTAGCTGACTTAACCATGGTGTCCTCTAGGCAGTTGAATAGCAAACTAATACTTAGTATGTGCTGGACAGCTTTCATGATCGTGTGGAAATTTGAGAAGATTCAGTATGGACATGTGTTTGTGTTGGACCATTATTCCCTCCCATGCAAACTGTCCGGTAGACTGCTTCTGCACATTTTGCACTTTTATTTAGATGAGGGGACATCGATTGTGGTGTGTGCATCTAGCAGGTGGAAGACACGTTTGCTGGTCCTCTAGGTATGAGAAACACCTTAGTTGACTTTGTAGATTATAATAATGATTTGGAATCTGTTACATCACTGACATCAGTATTCATGAGTGGAAATATCAGGTTTTTTTTTTAGTTTTGATGTAAAGGTGGGATAAGTTTCTAGTTGCTCAGTGGTTTACAGCACACTCCACCTCGCTACCAAGTTTCGGGTTTCTAGAGAAATAATTTCCAGTGTATATCTTCAGAATTATGTTGTGTGAGTGATACTACTATGCAAGTGATATTGCTATGTGCTTGATATCAAGATGTATTGTGAAAATGGTATGATATTCTGGCTAACCATGTGAAATTACACATGTTCTTGTAATCCCAGAGTCCGAAGATGGGTGTAGAAAAGCAAGCAGGTCAGGACCAGAAACAGGAACACGTTGGTGCCAAGAGGAGCCGACCCTGAATTTGTAGAACAGTTATGAGAGTGACTTCAGTCCACTGAGGGCGCTCTGGTCATGTGTCGGGGGTGAATGACTGCCCGACCTCGCGGGAAATATCTTGTGCAGCGAGGAGTATATCTACAGTGCATGTGCTTTTGCTGTCCGTCTTCACAGTATATATACGAGTGTCTGGTGTTCGATAGCTATACAAATGATGTAAAAGGCGCGATTTTGTATGGTGCAGGATACGAATTGTATGTTTACTACATCGACACAGTATGCGGTGATATATTGCCGGTTGGAGATTGGTTTCACGCTCTAATATTCAAGCTCCAGCCCTCAGTGGCAGAGCGGTGTAATTGAGTAAGAGACTTTCGGTAATTGACGATCTGTAGGCCACTTTGCAGGGTTTAATTCTTGGTGCAATATGGTGATCTGTACAAAATAGTTTTTTGCCACTGAAAGTCTCGTCTGCAGCAAGAAAAAAGAAAGTGGTCAGTGCTTTCACACTGGCAGCATCAGTAATTCGGCGCGTAAATTCAATAGGAGCCAATCATAATGCTCCATTCATTTACAAGACATCCTTTGTGCCAGGATGTAGGAGCGTCTACATAGTGGTGAGAACGATTGTGTTTCAGAGATGTTTCTTGAAAGCAGGACTTAACGATTTCCAGGAAGGATAACACTTGGATGGGGTGCCTCGATAGGACCATCAGGAAGAAAGCAATTGGTGTTATTGTGGGCTATTTTTGTGAACAGGTCCTGTTAGGACAGGAATTTCCATTCAGACAAGCTGAGATGTCATGAAAACTACAACAAAAGTGAGGGTTAACTACTTCTGTGAAAGTTTACCAATTCCTAGAAGGGACTGATAAGTAATGGACAAGCTGTCCCATTTGGATCGCGAGAGAGAAAACATTCAATGTTGTTCTGGGCTATTTTTGTTAACAGTTACTGAAACCACGAAAATTTCAGAGAAAAAAACGAGGCACAGAAATCGAACCGTCTCTAAAATGTAAGATGGTGTACCCACATGCAAGACAGGCAAATTAAAAATAAGGCGAGAACTATTACACAATGTTGGAGGAACACGAAACTGCAAAATCGTCCACAAATAAGGAGCACTGTACAGGACTCCATAGACGTAATACTGCTTACGCCTATGGCAAAGAGAGTAACACTTAAAACACTGCCCTGAGGGATACCATTCACCAGCTCAAAACGATCTGACAGCGACATACGAACTCGGGTGTCACAAAACCGTTGAGACTGGAATGATCGCATGAAGATGGGAAGGTTGCCATGTAAGCCCAACTGATGCAATTGTGAAAGAATAGTGTTTCCAAGTAATATCGTACACCTCACTGATATCAAAGAATATGTAGATACAGTGATAGTTACATAGGAGAGAAATTCACACAGAGTGGCTAAGGAGTTGCCTGGTCTCTAACAATGTGAGCAGATGGTGGTTTATCATTCGCTCCAGGGTCTTTCCTAACACCTCGTTAAGGCGATACTTCTACAACTATTGGGAAACACATCTGTAGCTACTGGGAGATATAGATACTAGTGGGACAACAGGGGCGCCACCCCACTCTCTATTGTTGCCAAATCTATTCAAAATCGCGGATCCAATATGGCGGCGATAGATATGGCAACGTCATAATGATGTCATGGCAGAAAGTTCAAATTTTGGAGGGAAAAATAGGTCACTTGGGCTACCTCCACTAACCTTAGTCATCTGTCGCCTCCTCTTCCTATGAATTGGTAGGAAAAGGACTCAGCCTGTGCTGGAGAGGATGGACGTAAGTCTTCATTTTGCATGCAGTGTTTATTTAAACAATTTGAGGCAGTACCTCCATCCAGTATCTTCACCATGACGTCCGGAGTCCAACTGACCTAGTACACAGTACTGCCACTAGAGGGCGCCATCTTCCCTCCAGTGACGTAATCCAAGATGATGGTCTGGAGGGGAAAAATGGCAGGAAAAGGACTCAGCCTGCACTGGTCTGCTGGAGAGAGGAAGGAGTGTACTGTATTTATTTTGGAACAATTTATTTCGCGTAGTTTATTTATTACACTGGTACAAAACACTCACCCTAGCATGCTTGAGCTTCCAGTAAATAGTCTAGAGACCAGCGAACTACTCGTAAATCACCGAAATAATGCAGTACAGTGATGTGCAGAGCCGCAAACAACTCCCAAATTGTCAAAACAATACATGTAAAAGGCTCTCCAAACATGCTTACTGCTCATCAACTGTCGAAATCGTGCATTGCACAGCCTGCACACCTGTTCACAAAATAAAGCAACAGATACGAAATCAACCCGTAAATTGTCAAAAAATAACGCATGTGTAACACTACTGAAACATGCTCACAACACTTAAAGACCAGAAAATAATGTGCACAAACATTCAGTGCACGTAAAAAACGCAATGTATCAGTGAACTGTTCCAATGCGCACATGCACTTTGTAGGGCCAGCCGCACGCAAGCCAGCGCTGGAGCGTGATCCATTGCAATCTCATTGCAATCGTGCCACTGCAATCGTGCCACTGCCGACGGCAGGTGAAAATCATGTCTACAGTTACAGTTTTTACAGTATTATACTGTCACATGTCTATGTAAATAAGAGGGAAGTCACCCTCTGGACCATGCGCACGTGTTCACCGTTGTTGGCGCGATCCCTCTCTACCTGCGGTCCAGCGAAGACCTAACTGCCGAACGACTCACCCTCACAGATGTTGTAGAAATCCATTCCATTGCTTCCCAGAATAGCACAGGCTTCATTATTCCTAGCGATCCTAACGGGACATGCGAGCTGAATCTAACATGCACATGTTTACCAGCCAAGTTTGGCTGACACATCACCGTGAAATGCTCGTGTAGTTACACACCATTGCAAGCGCAATTAAATGCTCTCAATGTTATACTGATGTTTCTTGTCTATATGAAAATAACAGCCAAGGCGCCCTCTAGATGCATTAGAGAAATTGTGTAATAGTTCTCGCCTTATTTTTAATTTGCCTGTCTTGCATGTGGGGTACACCATCTTACATTTTAGAGACGGTTCGATTTCTGTGCCTCGTTTTTTACTCTGAAATTTTCGTGGTTTCCACACTTGAGACACCTGAAAACCGGAACCCTGAACGCACTGAATATCTTAAAGTGCTTTAGCCACAGGTCGTGAGGAGTAGACAGCGTGCGTCTCCTCCAGTTTTATAGGGCTTTCGTGCGTTTGTGACTGGTCTATGGGTACATGGTGTATGAATCAGCGAGGCCATCTTATTTGAAGATCATTGATGCTGTTCACCATGAGAGGTACGGCTGGCCACGGGTGCTTATAGGGCCAGTCCCATAGCCAGCCTCTGTGCTGAGGCCGGGGAACTGCCACTTACCGTCCGGCGGCAGCTCTTCATGGAGCATCAGGCGTGTAACATCCTCACAGCTCAGACTTCACCCGCACACCGTACTGATGCTCATCCACCTTTGGAACGCTTCTTCTCCAACTGTCGACGGGCCACAATGCCGTTTGGTGTCCGCGTGCAGCGTGCGCTGGAGACAGTGTGTGGAGCAAGTACAACCCCAAATCCACGGTTTGGACCGTCTGCCGCCCTGGTTACTTTAAGAGGCCCAGAGCGATTTTAGATGTGGTGCAGTACAGTAGAGATTGCACTCCTGCTTCCGTTTTTACTGCGATGTTTTCTGATATATTCTCTGAGCACAACTATCTAGTTTTTTTTTTTTTTTACGGATGGTTCGAAACAGGGTGATTCTGTTGGTTGCTCTGTTGTTTTCCCGGGTCGTATCCTCAAGATCCGACTGCCTCAGGCCTTTACTGTCGTTGATGCAGAGTTACATGCGATCTTGCGGACACTGGAGCAGATGAAACGTTCTTTCAATGTTAACTTTCTTGTCCCGATTCTCTGAGTGTCCTTCACTCGCTGGAACGTTTGTACCCAGCAGATATAGTAGTACAGAATATCCAGGATACCCTCCAACTACAACGACTGGGGAAGGAGGTGTGTTTCTGCTGGGTACCAGGGCACATGGGAATTGCCGGGAATGAAAGGGCGGATCTAGCAGCCAAGGAGGCGTGTCTTGATCCGGAGGTGCTTCATTGTGCCATCTCCCTGCGTGCTATGACCTCACTGTTGAAGCCCAGATTCTTGCGTCAATGGGAGGATGAGTGATTTGAAGTGACCGACTATAAACTCCGTGTAGTAAAGCCCACAACTCGGTCATGGCGTACCTCCTTCCAGTGTCGTCGACGGGTCGATGTGCTCCTCATTCGTCTTCGCATAGGCCACAGCTGTATGACGCATGGCTTCTTACTTTCTTACTCTGGCGAGAGGACTCTCCTGTGTGTGGCGCACAGATCACTGTGCGACACATTTTATTTGACTGCCTTTTATTTTCCGACCAACGGGCCGCGGCTGAGTTGCCGATGGACCTACAATCTGTTTTACGTAATGATAAAACGAATGTGGTTAGAGTTATATAAAGTTTTGTGAATTGTCCAACACGTTTACTAAGATTTTAGGGAGGTTTGAATATGTTCACAGGGTGACTAGCTCGCCCATATTTTACGTAAGTGACATTCCTGTGCCTTCCTTTTAGCTCCTTTGTCATTTTACTTGTGTTTTAGTTTCCTGTGTAGCATCTTTTATCCTTCCCGTTTTCTCAGCGTGTATGATCACATTTTAATATTTTTTCCACCATCGTGTTTTTTAATGTGTGTAAAGGTGCTGATAACCTCATCGTTGAGTGCCCGTAAGCCGCCCCCCCCCCCAACACACACACACACACACACACACACACACACACACACACACACACACACACAGAGGATTCGAACATGTGACCCCTTACTCTTTAATGATTACGCCATCCGTTGCGCCACCGAACGCATAGTGATCAAATGGTCTTCGTTGAGTGTCTTCTAGAAAGGAAATCAGCAGTAAGTTTGGCCAAGAATAATTGTGTGTTTTGGGTCGCAGCTCGTGACTGACAGTCGACAATCTAGCTATAATATACGGACCCATTTGCAAAAAGTGCTGCAATTCTTTAGTTTTGAGCGAGTTTTATGATGTTGCAGGGAACAGGGGAAAGAATGGCCGTCGTTGCACATATCGCCGCTGTAAGTGGGTGGAGCATAACGCTTCATCTTTCGCAACGCTTTTGTTATCACCGTTCACAAAATTCCATCCTATTTTTACTTAAAAGTTGTAACTGCGTTTTCCATCACGAAATAGCTAAACTGTTTGCGGAAAAAGTAAGTAATGACCTCATAACTTCTGCTAACGCTCCATCAATACACGTATCGTTTCGTCGTACTCCTAGCCTGTGACGTCACCAGACTATCAGCCAATAACAGAGCGTTTTCGATCGTGTGACCAGATCTTGATATTTAATTATTTTTAATCCTAGGAGGCGCTGCAAGCGATGTCGTGCTATTAGCAAAGGCACTCGCGTCGGTCGTCTACCGCAATGGCATATTAACGCCAAATTTTGCCGCACTGTCCTGAGGGGTACGTTCTTCGTAAGCTCATATTGATTTCTGTCGTTATTTCAGTGTTGCTTGTTTGTTTACTCTGGCAACTGTACACAAACGCCCCTGCTCTCGATCGTTAAGTGAAGGCCGTCGGCCACTGCGTTGTCCATGGTGAGAGGTAATGCCTGAAATTTCGTATTCTTGGCACACTCTTGACACTGTGGATCTCGAGATACTGAATTCCCTAACGATTTTCGAAATGGAATGCCCCATGCGCTTAACTCAACTACCATTCCGCATTCAAAGTCTGTTAATTCCCGTCGTGCCGCCATAATCACGCCGGAAACCTTTCCTGAATCACTTAAGTATAAAAGACAGCTCCACCAATGCACTGCCGTTTTATACCTTGTATACGCGATACTACCGCCCTCTATGTATGTGCATATCGCTGTCCCATGACTTCTGTCACCTTAGTGTGTGTATACATAGCTAACGTTGTGGAATTCAGGTTACACTTAGACAGTAATTTAATAAGTTTTCAAAATGGTCACTTGCATATGGATTGAGGCTTGGAACTCCTAGCGACAAGTTTTAGTAAGCAATAAATGCGGTAGTCGTCGTCTTCATTCCGAATACTGGTTTGATGCACTTTTCCGCGGTCGTCTGTTCCGTGCAAGTATCTTCAGCAGTGGATAACCACAACTTCTACGAACGTGCTTACAATATAGTAGTCCTCCACTTCTTTCACGTACCACATTACCCTCCTTTTGCCAACTTGACGACTCGGTAGGTCTCGATGTGTTCCATTAACCGATGCCTTCTTTTTCAAGTTGTACTATAAATTTCGTTCCTCCCCGATTGCATTCAGTTCCACTTCAAGAGTAAAACGATCTATCGATCTGATCCTCTGCATTCGTCTTTAACTCCATGTTTCACAAGTTTCTGATGTCTTCTTATCTTGACTGTTTATCGTCCACGTTTCACTTCCACACGAGGCTTAACTCGACACAAATAGTTTCAGAAAAGACTTGATTACACTTTGTTCCGGAAAAGCTTTTCTCGCTCATGCCAGTCTGCATTTTATGTAAACTTTGTCAGCCATTGTCACATATTTTTTAGTTTTCGTTTTCTAATCTCATTCTGCTAGCATCACCTGATTTTATTCAACAACATTTCGTTCCCCTTTTCCTACTTTTATTGATGTTCGTCTTATGACTCCTTTTCAAGACATCTATTCTGTTCAACTGCTCTGCCAAATCCTTTGCCGTCTCTGACGGAATTATGTCATCGGCAAACCTCAGTTTTTTATTTCTTCTCGCTCAATTTCAATTCCCTTTCCAAATTTCTCCTTGCTTTTCTTCACAGCTTGATCAGTGTACCGATTGAATAACATAGGGGATAGGCTACAAACCTGTCTAGCACCCCCCCCCCTCTCTTCTCAACCATTGCTTTCCTTTCATGGCCTTAGACTCTTATAACTGCTGTCTGGTTTCTGTACAAGTTATAGATAACCTTTCTATCCCTGTGTTTTACCCCTCTTACCTTCAGAATTTCAGGTTGTATTCCACTCAACATTGGCAGAAGTTCTCTAAATCTACAAATGCTGTAAACACATCGCTCCATAACCCTAACTGATCTTCCCCAAGGTCGGTTTCTACCAGTTATTTCCATTCTTCTCAGTATAAAGCTTGAACAACAAGGGAGATAAGTTCATGCCTCGTCTGGCCCACCACACTTAAAGCATACAATAATGTGATTGTGAAAGTTTAATTCTTATCTTGAAAAAATCCATTCTTAAACTGGCAGTAGTGTACCTATGTGCATCAATCGTGGACTGGGGAACTATAGCCCAGTTACCAAAAATAATTAAAATCACTGTTCTAAGTGAAAATTCATTTTTATTACTTTGAAACTATTGTTCACAATTCAACGCATAGTGAAATCAATTTCCACATGATAATTTACATAAAATCGGGGCGTAGACACACTTCATGTATTCTGCAAATAATCTGTTACATTTTTCAAACTTAAACGTTGTGTTTTTTTGTTCTTCCTGTGACAAACACAACAGCATCCTGCTCCAACAGTATTCTCTCGTGGGATGATCTGTAGGATTGTAACTTCAGGTTATTTTCCCAAATTAAGAGAACTATCGAGGAAGTAACAGACGTTTTGGTCTATCGCGCCGGTGAGCCAGGGCTACAGCCGCCATCTTGGTGCCAGATGTCATAAAGTTCCTACACTCAGTACGCACCCCGTGGCAGGAACGTGTGGTCAGTGATACTGGTATACTTCGCTTTCTACGAGGTGTTAAAATGTGCGCTGCAATAGAAAATCCAGTCGCTTGTGAGGTGTGTTCTGTGATTACGTTTTTATTCGCAGAAAATTGCGAACCAGTTGCAACTTATCGTGACCTTTGTGATGATGTTTGCAGAAAAGATAACGAATGACAGCCGAGTGAGGCAACGGCGCATTGATTTTAAAAATGACCGTACCAGTGTTCACGATGAGAACTGCAGTGGTTGGCCTAGCCTTGTGATTGACGAACTGGTGAGGAAAATCGACAAAATTCGTGAAAATCATCGTTTCACGATTTCGGGACTTTCGCTGTATTTTCTCCAAATTTCATGGACTTTGGTGCATGATATTGTGGCGGAGAAGCTTGGTTACCACCGTTTTGTGCTAGGTGGGATCCCAAAATCCAAAAGGAAGACCGTAAAAAACAGACTGGCTGCAGTGCTGGTCTTCCTCGGAGATTCCGAGAAAAATGATAAGAAGTTACCGATCGTATCGTAAGTGGGGAGGACGAGACTTAGGGTAAAGCATGTCAGTTGTGAAACAAAATGGCAGTTGATGGAATGGGGGGGAGGGGGCAAATTTTCCCAAGGAAGTGTCTGGAAACGCTGTCAGCAGGAAAGTTCATGGCTACTGTGTTTTGAGATTCTTGTTGATTTCCTTGAACGTGGCACAGCAATTAACTCAGATAGGTATTGTCAAACACTGAAAAAGTTATGGTGGATGCTGCAAAACAAATATCGGGGAAAACATAGCGCAAAAGTTTTTTTTTTTTTTTTCACGACAACGTAAGTCCTACGTCCACACACGGCTAATCGTACCCGAGAGCTGCTACGAGGTTTTGGATTGAAGGTTTTCGATCATCCACCAT
Organism: Schistocerca cancellata; assembly: GCF_023864275.1. Lineage (NCBI taxonomy): Eukaryota > Metazoa > Arthropoda > Insecta > Orthoptera > Acrididae > Schistocerca > Schistocerca cancellata. Next base: position 548,375,783 of record NC_064629.1, on the reverse strand, counting down.
ACTGCCCATATTTGTCACCTAGCGGCTACCATCCCTTCCCCAGATTGAAGACGGCTCTCTACACCACGTTTTGATAACGACGTTGAACTACATGCCGGTATAAACTAGCGGCTGCAATTGTAGGTGGCAGATTTCTACAGAGACATATTGAAAACTTGTGCCTCAATTTGAATGGCGATTGTGTAGAAAAATAGCTCAAGAGTGTACCTTCAAAACGTATATAATAAAATTTGGTTTATCCAAATTGTTAATTTTTTAAATTTCAAAACGTCTGTTACTTTCTGGGCAACCCTCGTTTCATATCATCTACTTTCACATTGTCTTTAACGTGATCGTCATCACTGCATTTCGTATACATCACTGCCTCCATGTTAGACTCCTCGTTCAGCATCACAATCATCTTCACAGTAAAGTATTCTGAGAATCTCCTCGCCATTGATTGAAGAAATAAAAATCTATTACTCATTGCTTGGCCCTGTATAATTTATAATCATTAGATCTATATTATTATTGGAATACCAGCACAGTTGTGTACCACTTTAAAATCCTTCATAAAAACGGAAACGCGGTTCGTATCACAGAATGCTGCTTGTGAGAAACACATCCGCTACAAACAAGTTTGGACCTTCCTGGCAGATTAAGACTGTGTGCAGGACCAGGACTCAAACTGGCATCTTTGCCTTCAAAGGACAAGTGCTCTACCAACTGAGCTACCCAAGCACGACTCACTATTGGTCCTCACAGCTTTTCTTCCGCCAGTTTGGAGGGTGGTAGTTGGAGTGCTGGCGGAAGTAAATCTGCGAGGACGGGTCGTGAGTACGGTTGCTAGATTAAACTGACAGAATTATCGAACATTGCATGTCGAAAGGATTTGCTGCGCTGAGGGCGAACACAAACACTTCGTGAACATCATAAATCATATTTATTGTTACTTGTTACAGCATTCAACGGATTTTTGTTACCTTTAATTTTTTGGGAAAAGTAGATCTTCCAGTTACAACGAATGTATAATCCTGCTTTCACTATACCACATTAAATTTGTTTCTAGCGTCAGAGTATAACTGATTCATGCGACCGAAGACTACATAGGTAATGCTCCAGGGAACTGCAATTGTCTTTTGATGATTTATTTTTATTGTGAGTTTCTTCTCCATTTAAAAATATTTTCTACGAAAACGACGTTATGGAGGTAGAAGATTGACATTGTAATTGTTCCAAAGCTTTATTTAGTATACGGATATCTTTGTAAAAACCATCTTTATTGATGTCTTCATCAGTACCCTCCACCTCTTGATGCTTTTACGTATTTTTCATATATAGGCGTATCTTTAAGACAGTCATGTAACTGAAAATCTTAAAAGTAGAGTTTTCGTTGTCAAACCACTTTCTAAGATACCCGTCGGCTCTTTAGTAGGCTACGAGAGCTTCACTCTTGAATTTATTTCGCTCAACCTCATTTGGTTTTAACATTTCTTTGATAGCTTTTCTTCCGAAGAAACAATCATTCTTACGTGATTCAGTACCCTCTTTTAATATGACCATTTGTATTGTATTGTATGTTAACCGGAGACCTAGAAACGACGGAGACTCCGTCCCCGCCGCAGCCTCAGTGGTCCACAACCCTACGACGACTACCGTAGTCCACTTCACTCCTCCGCCGCCCCACACCGAACCCAGGGTTATTGTGCGGTTCGGCCCCGGTAGACCCCCCAGGGAACGTCTCACACCAGACGAGTGTAACCCCTATGTTTGCGTGATAGAGTAATGGTGGTGTACGCGTACGTGGAGAACTTGTTTTGCGCAGCAATCGCCGACATAGTGTAACTGAGGCGGAATAAGGGGAACCAGCCCGCATTCGCCGAGGCATATGGAAAACCGCCTCAAAACCATCCATAGACTGGCCGGTTCACCGGACCTCGACACAAATCCGCCGGGCGGATTCGTGTCGGGGACCAGGCGCTCCTTCCCGCCCGGAAAGCCGTGCGTTAGACCGCACGGCCAACCGGGCGGGCTTAATATGACCATAATATTGTATAATTCTACAGGATTTATGTATTCCGATTCCAAAACCTTAATATGTTTCTGAAATAAATTTAATACATGATGTTCAAAACAAAAGTAGCTCTGACAATCCACTTCGTTAGCGGCGAAAGACCAAATAAGCCCGTCACACTCATTCTTACCCTCTTGGCGGAAATACATTTTTATCGCTTTCCAATCAAGCAAAAGCCTTTATGCAGTTGGCAGTAAAGTTGCCCGCCTAACTGTTGTATGGCGAAACACGACTTGATAATCTTGATTAACAAAAGTAAACCATTCTTTAAGCACATTCACTCTCTTAGCACTGATAGGAGCTTCACCAAAAACCTTTAGCACGAAACTTTCCACGTCGAAAGATGATAATTTCATGCAGTGTTTTGCTGTATTATGCACCACATGGCAGTTGCTGTTAGTTTTAGGAATATTTGGGTTCAGATTTTGTAACCTCTGAAACGTCGAGCAGGTGCGACCATATTTGACCAAAACATTGTCAGCACAATATGCAACATTATTATAAGCTCCAAACGAAGTTTTTCTAATGCTTTGACGATAATTGTATTCATAGTAGACTCTGTCTCATCGGGTTCTTCATAAAAATCTAGTAGATAGTTTACTTCTCCATGTTCGTCATCAAAGAAAGTTACTACAAATGAGAAAAATTTTGTATTGCCTTTATTGAAAGCACTAATAGATACTGAAAATCAACAGTTTGACATGATTTTACATATCAATAAACAAATTAGTGATATCAATGACATTCTAAAAGTACAGAACCATTCATACTTCGCTAACGAACAGTTCGGTAAAAAAAGAAAAAGAAAAACGGAACTTCTCACAACCCAGGTTGTGACTCGATCTGGGTTAGCTCAGTTGCTAGAGCACTTGCCCTCGAAAGGCAAAGATCCCGGGTTCGATTACCGTTCCGGCACATACGTAGTTTAATGTACGGTGAAGTTTCAAATCACCGCACACTCCGCTGCAAAGTGAAAATTCATTCTGGAGGTGTAAACGTAAAACTGACTCTCTCTTCCTAACCCATAGATTAGCTGGAATCTCGAGTAACATCTCTTAGATATATTTAAAAGGAAAATTAGTGAAAATAGTGACCCACAATAGTATTGCAGGGTTAAGGAATTAGCATACTTGGAGAAGGTATTAATTAGGGACAGCCGCGCAACTATTGCAGTGCAGATGTTTGAGGAGTGTTGAGGGAAGGCGTGGAGAACGGGGGAATGCGGCAGGGGCCGAGATTGGAGGGAAGGGTGGCGAGACACAAAGAACTGCGCCAGCTGCCGCTGCGCGGGGGGCGGCCATCTGCGCGCCAGCTGCATTCCTGCTGCCGCTGCCGCTTCTTTCTCCATAGTATCGCTGCACTAGTTTCTTTTCACGCAGACGAATGAGCCGACATCGGTACGTCGCTTGCAACAGACACGGGAATGAACGCGACGTGGCGTTTTGTGGTTCGTGTTGTAGAATTTTAATTATTAAATAGAAAGAAAATAAAATCAGACTGCAACTGTGAAACTTGATGATGGTTTTAGGCAATCTGTACATGTCCACCGTTCGAGGAAACACAATTGACTGAGATTTTGGTTGTAGAAAGCTGCATTTTTGGCTCTCCAGGAAACGTTCAACTTGAAACACACTTCGTCGTCTTTCTGGGAATGCCTGCAACTCAATGCTTTCATCGTCTGGGGAAATAGGAGAAAGTCACTGGTTGCCATATCAGGAGAATGTAGATAGGTGGGGAGCCAAAATTTGATAGACAAAAGCGTGTGTTACTGTCCTTTGCAGAATAAGCTGAGGCCTTGTGGATAAAAACACACCACTTGGACAGCACACAGCGACGCTTACTCGTGGCAGCCTTCCCTTAACTCTTCGTCTGGAGATTTCGACAGAATGCTCCTGTGACTGCTTACCTCTTGCGAGCATATTGTGTTAACACCACACCATGGATTTCCATAATAAGTCAGCATCAGCTTGTCCAATGAGGGTTGGGTCTTCGCTATATTCGGCGGTTGTGAATCCACACATTTCCACTGCTTAGTGTGGAACTTCGTCTCGCGTTCAAAGTGATACACCCGACACTCATTCGAAATAATTAAGCGGCTGACTTAGTCACCCCGAAGGTGTTCGATACAACTCCACACAGCCGCCTAATGAGTAAAATACGGTCGTACGGAATATCAAACCAGCAGTGTAACTGGGATGAAGAGTTTCTCGCAAACAGAATACAATATGGTGTCAACGGAGGAAAATCTTCGGATGTAAAAGGAACTTACGGCGTTCCCTAAGGAAATATACACCGATAAGCCAAAAAATTATGACCACCTGGTTAATAGCTTGTCTATCCGTCTTTGGATCGAATTACCATACTGATTCTGAGTATTAGGGATCCGACAGTTCGGTGGTAGGCTTGTGGAGGTACGTGGAATTAGATATCTACGCACAGTCATGTAATCTGTGTAAATAACGGGCGTACGCGGTGACGGCGCCCGATAGCGACCCAGATGGGGTCCATATTATTTACATCAGGTTAATTTGGTCGCCGGGACATCAACGTGAGTTCACTGTAATGCTCCTCAAACCATCGTAGTACGCTTCTGGCGTCGAGACACGGACAATTGTACTGCTAAAAGACGAGACCGCCGTCGGGGAAGACATCAAGCATGGAGGGATGCAGATGGTTTGCAGCTGTCAGCCTGTCTTCGATTACTGCCACAGGTCCCACGCAAGTGCAGGAGAATGTCTCCCATAGCATAAAAGTGCTCGTGATTCACCCGAAGAGCCGACACGTTTCCATTGACTGACGATCGAACCCGATGGTCCCGTGGCAGCTGCAGTCGTAATTAACGATGTCGTTGGGTCAACGTGTGATCACGTAGGAGTGGTCTGCTGCACAGCTCGATGTTCAACAATGTACGATGATCGGTGTGCTCCGAAACACTTGTGCGTGCACCAGCATTGTGATCTTTCGGCAGGGATGCCACAGATCACTACCTACCCAACTTTACAGAGCAGACAAGCATCGGAACCCCACGTTCTGTGAAGCGTCGTGGACGTCCAACCATTTACTGCCTAGTGGTAGTTTGCGTCCTTCTACCTCTTTCCATAGATGCTCACGACAGTAGCACGCGAACATTCGACCAGCTTCGCCATTTTCGAGATACTCGTTCACAGGCTGTGCGTAATAATAATAATAATAATAATAAGCCAGAGTGAGTCCCCGTCTGTCTATGCTACGCTTATATACTTTTCTTACCGCATCACGTGTCCGCAACGCCACTAAGCAGCATCGAACGTCGGTGTGAGCAGTGTATAACCTCGGAAGTTCGAAGAGCTTTTTGCAGACGATGCTACTGTATACAGAGAAGCTGCAACACAAGAAAATACACTCCTGGAAATTGAAATAAGAACACCATGAATTCATTGTCCCAGGAAGGGAAACTTTATTGACACATTCCTGAGGTCAGATACATCACATGATCACACTGACAGAACCACAGGCACATAGACACAGGCAACAGAGCATGCACAATGTCGGCACTAGTACAGTGTATATCCACCTTTCGCAGCAATGCAGGCTGCTATTCTCCCATGGAGACGATCGTAGAGATGCTGGATGTAGTCCTGTGGAACGGCTTGCCATGCCATTTCCACCTGGCGCCTCAGTTGGACCAGCGTTCGTGCTGGACGTGCAGACCGCGTGAGACGACGCTTCATCCAGTCCCAAACATGCTCAATGGGGGACAGGTCCGTAGATCTTGCTGGCCAGGGTAGTTGACTTACACCTTCTAGAGCACGTTGGGTGGCACGGGATACATGCGGACGTGCATTGTCCTGTTGGAACAGCAAGTTCCCTTGCCGGTCTAGGAATGGTAGAACGATGGGTTCGATGACGGTTTGGATGTACCGTGCACTATTCAGTGTTCCCGTCGACGATCACCAGTGGTGTACGGCCAGTGTAGGAGATCGCTCCCCACACCATGATGCCGGGTGTTGGCCCTGTGTGCCTCGGTCGTATGCAGTCCTGATTGTGGCGCTCACCTGCACGGTGCCAAACACGCATACGACCATCATTGGCACCAAGGCAGAAGCGACTCTCATCGCTGAAGACGACACGTCTCCATTCGTCCCTCCATTCACGCCTGTCGCGACACCACTGGAGGCGGGCTGCACGATGTTGGGGCGTGAGCGGAAGACGGTACGTCCACCCGGCCTCCCGCATGCCCACTATACGCCCTCGCTCAAAGTCCGTCAACTGCACATACGGTTCACGTCCTCGCTGTCGCGGCATGCTACCAGTGTTAAAGACTGCGATGGAGCTCCGTATGCCACGGCAAACTGGCTGACACTGACGGCGGCGGTGCACAAATGCTGCGCAGCTAGCGCCATTCGACGGCCAACACCGCGGTTCCTGGTGTGTCCGCTGTGCCGTGCGTGTGATCATTGCTTGTACAGCCCTCTTGCAGTGTCCGGAGCAAGTATGGTGGGTCTGACACACCGGTGTCAATGTGTTCTTTTTTCCATTTCCAGGAGTGTAGTAGCGAAATGCAGGAAGGCGTGCAAAGTGTCTACGATTGGTGCAGATAATGGAAAACGCTCTCCATAAAGAAATCTAACGTATTGCGCATAACTAGTCAGGAAGACCCATTTTTGTGTACTTACAAAATTGCAAAACAGTTATTGGAAGCAGTCGCTTCCATAAAATAGTTACGGGTTTGCGTATATATCGATTTAAAGTGGAATGACCACATAAAACTAATCACAAGTAATTCATATGAGATTCAGTGGAAGAATCCTCAGGAAACGGAGTCCACCCACTCTCAGGAAATACAGTCCACCCACAAATGAAGCAGCATAAAAAACCCTCGTTCGACCAATACTTGAAAATTGCTTGTCTGTCTGGCATTCGTACCAGATATGGTTGATAGAGAAAATAGAGATGATCCAAAGAAGAGCAGCACGTTTCTTTACAGGTTCGTTTAGTAAGCACGAAAGCGACACAGAGACGCTCAGCCAACTACAGTGGCAGATACTGCAAGGGAGGTGTCGTGCATCAAGGTGTGGTTTACTCTTAGTTCAGTACATCGCTTCCTCCTACGTATGCCTCGCGAAAAGACCTTGAAGGTAAAATTAGTGAAATTGAAATTGTAGCCCACACGAAAGCTTTCCAGCAATCTTTCTTCCCGCAAACCGTTCGCGACCGGAACAGGAGCAGAAAAAGTGGAAAGTTGACAGTGGTACATAAAGTACCCTACACCACACATCGTAAGATGGCTTGCAGTGTAGATGTGTGTTGCCCTGACAGCTGCAACATTTCCGCTGCTGCCCCGTTCGGCGGGCTTCGTGAATGCAGGTGGCCAGACGACAAACTTTATGGTGTTCAAAATATCGTGCAAGATGCTGAAATTGAAAACTGATCCACGACTTTCACTTTTTCCAGAATCGCCCCGCTTAATGCGCCGGAATTAGAGCACCAAAGCTTCCATTGCTCTTGCCACTCCCGGTTTTTCACAGAGATGGTTTGCCACTTCGTTCGTAGTCAGTGACACTTGTCTGACCACATCGGAATCGTCTGTGCCACCAAACTACAGTGTCATGATAATGCTGCGTCACTGCCGTACATTTCCAACTCAGCGTGGATTTTTGGAGCGTTATTCTCCTTCAAATGCAAACCACTCGCTACTTGACTACACCAGTATTCTGCGCCATTGTGTTTCGGCTCGTTTAGCGGTGTGCTACCGTCCGTGGCGCTGAAATTTCAGTGTGTACTAAGACTACAGACAAATTCCTGCAAGCAAGCAAAAATTGTTTTTAATTTTATTTTTTCGAGGTGATATTTAACACTTCGTGACCATCTCTTGTATATGCTAGCCATTTTACGTTTACAGCACAAAGTGCGTCTATACTCCGCGAATTATGCTAAAGTAGATGGGGGACTTTAATTTTAACGTGTATTAAGCTTTGTTCCCGTTCCATTTGCGGATGGAATGTGGGAAAAATTACTGGTTGTACACCACATTGTGAGCTGCCGTTTTGCTGGTTTTACCTGCCAGCTAGGTACGTAAAAGGCAGAAAAATATTCGCAGTTTCTATCTTGAGAGGCGATTCCTGACGTTTTCTAAACAGATTCTCGAGATATGTCCAGCGTTTTTCTACGAGCGTCTGCTAGCCGAGAAAAATTATATATACTCTCCCAGTTAAACAAGCCTGTGACCATTGGAAGTGCGTCCGTCTTTGTATACACCAGATGCTTCCTGTTAGTCCGCCCTGGTATGGGTTCCATACACTTGAACAGTATTCACGTATTGGCTCTATAAGGGTAGCGCATGCAGTCTACTTTTTAGACAAACTGCAGTTTCCCACTGTCCTACCATGAACCGTAGGCTGCAATTTCCTGTACCAACAACTGAACGTATATAGTCGTTTCATTCGATTTCTATACACATTCTTACTCCAAAGTTTACTGTCTGGCAAAAAGGTGAAGCACTCAAAAGACATGGTCACCTGTCAGTTTAACTTTGTACGTATACACACCATCGGCGGATATGTACGACGGTAGAAACTTGAATAGTGGCAACTATTTATTTGAAACCTATACAGAGTATATAAATGTTGATCAGTTTTAATGCCCTTCAGAGTTGTCACCTGCAGTCCGTGTAAGTAGTTGACAGCGATGTGGAAATCGTAGGCTACTCTTAGCAGATTCGGTTGTGTTGGACAGTTCGAGTGGAGTGGTCTATCGCCCGAAGAGTGTGAACTGGTTCACACTAAGACGAGAGCGGTATGACACCGACAAGAATCTCCGTTGTATCGCCTGGCATCATGTGGAATGCTGGTGGCTCCGCGCAACTTGTGTCGTACGGTATATGACGAGGGAAATTTCAGGTCTCCGCGCGTGCCTTAAAAAATATAGTTTTTGGTATATGAAGTAAAACTACATTCATTTCTGTAATTAGTTTCTCGGTAAAACTTTCACTTTTCGCATAAAAAATTGAAAACCACTGTTTTACGATTCGCACATGTTCATAAGAGATTGTTCTGCGTCTTTTAGTGTGACACCACCGATCGATAATGAACTGCTTTTCTTTTCGTTATTGCCCATAGTTATTGTGATACTTCACAAATAAAGGAGTCATTGGGCATTGTTCAAAAAGTTTGCAGTGAAGAATGTAGTCGCAGCCCAGTTCACGTTTGGTAAGTTTTAGGTCATAGATTGCTGAGCACGAAATATAGCTAACTCATCGAAATTGTTTTTAATGCTGGAAGAGAGCGATATCTGATTCATTCTCTAGCACTTATTAGGTTGGTTCACAAGTTCGTAGCGTTTTGTTTTTGCATATTGGTATTCCGGTTGCTATGGGTTTATTTATCGATTTTAATTTTTTATTTGTGGTTGACTGTTGCTATTTGAGTTTACATATTGTCATTTGGAGATAGTGAGTGCTAGAAAATGGAATGTCAAGTGAAGCAATCTGACATTTCCTACATATTCTTCTGTTTGTGTTCAATAGAGGGGTGGTAGTAGCGAAGGCAGCCAGAAACATTTACGCGATGTATGGAGATAATGCCACTGCACAGAGCACCGAAAGAAAAAGATTTTCTCGTGTTAAGGAGGTTCTTTCCGACAATAGTGACTCTCCACGTTCAGGAAGACGTTCGGGGTTTGATGAAGATAATTAAAACACATTAATCCACAATGACCCACGTCACTGCACATGAGAACCCGCAGATGTTGTGCTCTGTGATCATTCCATCATCGTGCGGCATTTACATGCAGTGGTGAATGTTCAAAAATCGAGGTATGAGTACCGCATGTTCTAAGCCAAAATCACAAAAATCAGCTGATGGCCATATGTGCATCTCTGCTCGTCATCAATTGGCTCGTAAACAACACCGACCATTCCTATCCTGTAACATCGTTACTAGTGACGAGAAACGGTATCTTCATGCTGGTATAAGGAAAAGAAAGGTGTGGATGAGCCCAAACAAAGCAGCAACTCCCTGTACAAAGACTTGTGCGTGTGGTGTACTTCGAATGGCTTCCCCGCAGTGTAACCATCACTGCCGACATTTATTGTCAACCACTGGGCAATCTCGCAGACTCAGTCCAAAAAACAAAAACCAAGAAGACTGCGTGAAATGTTGTTACTTCACTATAAGGCCCGACCACATTCTGCTAAGCTGGAAAAAAAAAAAATAAAAAACGCTATCCAGGAGATGGGCTGGGAAGTCATTTCGCACCCACCTTATTCACCCGATCTTGCGCCCTCAGATTATCATCATTCCCGCTTCGTCTAACAACCTTCAAGAAACGTACTTTCCGGATGAAAATGCGCTATGAATATGGCTCGACGAGTTATCCGCCTCAAAACCACGTTATTTCTGTAGTCGCGGAATCGAAAAGTTACCTCAGCGTTGGAAGACTGCCGTAAATAGTGGAGAATATATAATATTGACGACTAAAGGTCTTTGTTATGTGTATCTGTTGTGTTTATTAAAATTACGGAAAAACGCGACGAACTACGCACAAGCCACGAAATGAAAAACGTACTGGAACGAAAAGACACCGGGAGTGATGCTGCTTGGGCGTTTTTTCAGACTGTGCTCCCTCATTTCAAGAAACTTTGTGAGAGCTGTGAAAGAGGTCTGAAAGCTAAATTCCTGTTACATCTGAATGAGCAGCTGGACGAACCCGAGGAGAACACGTCGTGATTTTCCTTATAATCGTGGGCTTCTTCCATTTCTTCAAGCACATTTTCTACCCCTATGCGTAATTGACCACCCACTTCTACACCATCGATGGTGACTGATCTCACCTCAGATCCAGCATCGTTTCCTCTCAATACTCTTCATGCTGAATCATATACTACTTAGAGGAAGCGAACAGCTATAGAAATCCTAGCTTAACTTTATTAATTTGCAATACATTATTCGTATTTGTACCTCATTGAATGAAGTACCATACTAGGTGGTCTTATTAAATTTCACTTTTCATAGTGGCGTTTGTAACGTTACTCAGACAGTTGCACCGACTTACTTTGTAGCAATGATTAACTTCTCAGTAGGAGAAATAGCAAGTTGAAAATTTATGCCCTGCTTTTTTATAGTACCTTATCTTAGTTGTTTCAAAAAGTAGAAAGTGTCTAGTCTTATTACGTAGAATTCGCGGAATTTTTCGTGTTGAGAAACCTCAGGACAAATCAAGCCGAACTATGATATTTATATCACTTTACAGGTGCACCCAGTGCTTCCCTTTCTTTTTCAGTTTTTTAGCCTAAAATAATTACCCACAATAATGTCCTCTTCGAAAGAGCATATGATTTCAACTGAAACAGAAATGTTGTTTCCGCCGTCTTGTTGCTTGCTTGTCGTATGGCGAATCACGTCGGGTGTCGTTATCATCTGTGGGAACACGAGTGCCGAACCGATAAAGCGTCACACCGCGCGACCTTATTGCAACGTGTCGTATCCCATATCATATCGTCTCAGCGTAAACCGCGCCTTGCAGCTCTGAAGCGAATGCCATGAAGTGCTTCCTTCAGTTTAGGGATCAAGTTGAGGTCACAAGGCCAATACGCACCGGAGCATTATCCTGCAAAAAGATGATTGCAGACTTTGTTCCAAAAGTCACTGATTTGTTCGACTGATGGGACTGGGAAGTGCTGTACCACGCATCACATTCTCCGGACTTAAACCTTTGTTACTTCAACTCGATTTCTAAATTGAACGAATCATTTCATGGCATTCGCTTCAGAACTGTTACAGAGATTCGTCGGGCAATAGACCGATCCACTCCAACTATTAACACAACTGGTACTGCTTATGGTATCCTATGACTTTCAAATCGCAGGCAATGAATTATACACCGTGTTGGTGACAACTTTGGGCAGAAAAATTTGAAACTTCTACTTTTTAGAAGTAGTAAATAAATAGTTGCCATTATTAAAGTTCTAGCCTTCGTAAATGATTAGAGTTAGAATGCTCTGTGACAGGTAACACAGCCACCAGAGTGCATTAGTGTTTTTAATGTTTATTGTTACCAGGTCTGGTAGGGTATATAAAGGGCGTGAACAGCGTGAAGGATACGGGGATTTCGTGTGCATGTGTGAGACAGCGTTATCAGCACCTAAGAGGTTTTAAAAGGGCCTCATTGTGGTCCTCATTCGTCGTGCTGGTCGAATCGTGCAATATCCAGATTTGTAAGGCATTTAACTTTGTCATTAGCTGGATATTGGACTGCACGGCAACGAGGGCAGGCATACTTATCGTTAAGGTTCCGATCGACCACATCTAATCACCGCAAATGATGATCGGCGTGTTGTGCACCAAGCACATCGTAACCCTTTCATATCTGCCTGTGCCATCTGATACCAAGTAATGGAACCTTTGCACCATTAGTAGGAGATTAGCAGATGTTGGGCTAGGTAGTTATCGTTCCATGCATACACTGCCGTCGAGCACCACAAGATAAACGCCTCAATTTAGAGTGGTACCGTGCTCGGGAAGCATAGTCTGCTGATGGATGGCAGCGCATTGTGTTCAGCGACAAACTGCGGTTCTGCACCAGCGCGGATGGCTATTGTCGGCGTGTACGGCAGTGCTCTGGATAGGTGTGCCATTCTTTCAATCTTTTGGGGAGTCACAGCGGTGTTAATCCTGGCGGGATGCTGTGCGGAGCCGTCGGTTATGATATCAGATTGTGGGTGCTGGTAACTGCGGAAGCTCTGACGGCACAGCGGTACGGTACATTACGTCCTCATGTTTTACTTCGCATTCCACAGTATCTCGGAGCCATTTTTCAGCAAGACTCTGCTCGTCCACACATGGCATGTATTTCTGTGAACTGTCTCTGTGATGCTGAGGTACTCCCGTGGTCAGCAACATCTGCAGATCTTTCTTCGTCTACAGCTGTACGCCGCAAGCCATCGTATAGTGCGTGGCAGAGGGTACCTCGTACCACAAATAGTCATATCCTTTCCTGTTCCACTTGGCAAATAGAGTGAGGGAAAAACGACTACCTAAAAAGCCTCTGTACGAACCTTAATTTGTCGCAACTTATCTTCGTGGACCTTACGCGAAATGCATCATCATGTTCAAAAGTATGCGAAACGACGTGAATGCGTTTCGCCTGATTTGCACGCAACCCACACAACGAAGCTGTGACTTGACTTTACAAAGTTGATACCACAAGACATTTGTATTGAGCACTGTTCCTTATGACAATCAGTCCAGATGTAAATTAAAACCAATATGTTGCAAATTCTAGGTAACACGTTATTAGAGGTGAGACAGCCCTTAACAATTGTAAACACAACTTTATTACAGTAAGTGACATTTCAAAGGCATTACCACACATTAAATCGTAAGACAGCTAACTCTGTGATATAAATCATATAGAAATTCTTAGGCAAAATTAAATATTTTTATGAACAAGAGATTTTGAGCCAGTATTTGAACTCCTGAAGTTCTATGAAAAATCGAAGTATTTTTCCTGTCTAAAAGCTCTTACCAAACATTCTAAACGTCGTTCCTGTGGCGAGTGGTTTTGCGTAAATTTATTGTTAAAGTAACTAATTTAAAAAAAGCGATTAATAGTGGCAAGCACTGTATGGAAAAACATTAACAGCATATCACTAGTAATTTAACTGACTCATTCTTGTTTAAACTTTTAATGACATGACGAAATCTCTAGCTCTGGACCTAGATTCAAACACAGCACTTGTAGCCATTGCTAACTGAGCAAATCTTTCGTGCATGACTGAGATTAAATCACGGCTATCATCGTCATTGCTGACTAGGCAAGAAAGTGACGTGAAAAATCGAAAGTTTCCACCAGTATCAGTTGGGAAATCTGAACTTGAAAATAAATGACGAAAATGTACTGAAATGGGAATCCTATTCATGCCCTTATTTCCTTGTTAACTAACTACGAAAGACGTTTAACATAGTTTCAAGTAACGAAGTGTGCACGTGTTTAAAATTGAAATGCCATGATGTCAAGTTTTGTGATGGATATTCGAACCTCGAACGTAATCAGATCGTTAACTCAGTAGAATCAGCTGTTATAGCTATCGATTTATTTCACCACTAGCAAGATATTTATATCTGAAATGACAACACAATTTTTTTTTTGTCTGACACGGATTCGAACGCGGCACCTAACGTCGTCGTTTTCTATCGGCAAATAGACGTGAAGTATCAATTGATTGTTCACGAGTAGTGAAATGTACGAATGTTCGATTAGAAATAACGGCAATACATGAAGAGACAGTCAGAAAAAATTATTATTCACTAATAGTTTGGGGTGAACATGCTAGATCTTTAAGTTTTGAATACTTTTGTTCTGGAGCAGGATTCTAACCCAGATACGTGGCTTTCCCGGAGACCTAGAGAAGTTTGCAATTACAGGAAAAACAACGAAATGATCGAAACGTGTAATTCCGAGAGGGGATATCCGAATTCGAATCAAATCGAGCACCAAAACGTCTCAAGCTGAAATAAAGGATCAGCACTGCGACCTTCAATGAACATTGGATCATAAAATATAATAAAAATTTCTGGTCTAAGAAAGGTTTCTGGTGAAGCCTCATGTGCGCATCGAACCCATACCCGATACATGTCGAACTACGATCAATTCACCAGATAACTGTATCCAAAGTTTGCCAGCCGCATGACGGTATTATGTTGTAGCGGGACAAGAGCATAGTGTGTGTGAGGTCTGACCCCTGAATCCCTGGAAGTGGATTCCAGCTTGTTCAATATATTCATTTCCTGGCTTTCTTGTAATTTTGGTCGACCGCATCGATATTCACCAACTGCGTTATCTACTCAGTGAGTATTTGCGGTGTGATCAGCCTCCACAAATTCCACGAACCAATGACTGCAATGCCACAAAAATCATTTTAACTGCTAATCGGTTACAGTTATTTTCTGACGCTAACATTAAAAGGAGCTTACATATTACCCACGGCAAAGAACCGTCTCTCTATTTCAGCGTGATATGAAGACGCTTGTTGCTCTCCTAGCCCCGAGACAAACCCATTTGGAAATTTTTACTATTTCAATAAATTTCTTACCGACCGAGGTGGCACCGTGATTATCACACTGGACTCGCATTCGGGAGGACGATGGTACAAACCCACGACCGGCCATGCTGATTCAGGTTTTCCGTGATTCCGTAAATCGCTTCGGGCAAATGCCGAGACCGTTTCTTTGAAATAGCACGGCCAACTTCCTTCCTCATCCTTCCCTAATCTGATGGGACCAATGATCTCGCTGTTTGGAGCCCTGCCGCAGATCAACCAACCACCCAACCAATAAATCAATCAATCAATCAACAAATTTCTTAGTTAGAGAAATGCCGCTTTTGATTATAAAGTTACCAAATAATTCGATTACTACTGTCATTGTTGGCTTCATTCAGCTGCTGCCGCAGTTGTGCTGGAAGGAAATATTTAACGGTTTTTGGTCAATTTTAGAAACAGTTACCCAAAAACAAAATATTTAGTTTTTTTCTATATCTAGGGAATACTTTTCAAGTTAATAGCGGACATATCAGATTATTCGTAGATTATATAACAGCTAAATTAATTGATGAGGATGTTACTTGATAGCAGAAATCGCGCTGCATCACTTCATTTACGGGAACTTAGCAACGACGCTAAAATGGTTCAAATGGCTCTGAGCACTATGGGACTTAACATCTATGGTCATCAGTCCCCTAGAACTTAGAACTACTTAAACCTAACTAACCTAAGGACAGCACACAACACCCAGCCATCACGAGGCAGAGAAAATCCCTGACCCCGACGGGAATCGAACCCGGGAACCCGAGCGTGGGAAGCGAGAACGCTACCGCACGACCACGAGATGCGGGCGCAACGACGCTAAAACTGAAGGTAAATGCCTATTCAAAACCTAGAGGATATTCATGTCTGTCATTAATTGTCATGGTCATTCTTTCCAAATGACTTCGTTGATGTCACCTATTTCAAGTAGTATAAGGCATAAAATATTACAGAATTTCAACTGTTTTCGTTGCCATAGACTCAATTTTTAGTCGTCAGCCAGAAATTAGAACTCTGTGAAACGCCAGTTTCAGTAGCATGATGTATCGAAGACTGTTTGCCAGTGCTCTTTCTCACGGGAAAATACAGAACTGATTTGTTGGATTCCATAAGTGCACTTTATCTGTAATTTCGTGTGCAAAATTGCAAAATTTAATGGTGCTGTGGTTTCCAACTCTTTATATGCCTGACCTAAACTGGCCCTGCATCACCTCAGGCTGCCCGGTAGTGCAGCATCATATTGACACGAGAAGTGTGCTCGTAATACCAACTTCATTATTCGTTTCACCTGACGCTGTACTCACTGAAATAACATCACATAATCTCCCAGCGCGAGAGATTTCTAGTGTACTGGCTTTACTTCTGGCTGTGGACTTTTTTTACGTTCATCGGAGATGAAGCAGTTTAGTTTCCTCTAAAAATGTCCAGGTAATAAAGGCCGCACAGGCTGGATCAGGTCTATCGATTCGTCTGATAGCACATGTGTGTGTTCCTGTACCTGCGGAAATCATTAGTTGAAACCATGTACGGTATTGCTAAAACTAGAATACGATTATCAACCGAAGGCTGAGTCCATCCTTTAACTGCGTCGTGTTTACACGCAAGCTTAGTGCATCCTACTTTCCATGCCATCCTCCAGCGAGCGTAGTAAGCCTTATACTCGAATGTACACAAGACTATGAATACTACGAACGCTACAATTACGTTTTCCTCCTAAACTAATAACTCTTCGTTTACGGCGAATAAAAATTAGTAGAAGTGATAGGATTCGAACCCAACAATTATAAGATTACAAACGTGCCGCTTAAATCACTACGCCATCCTTCCACATGTGTGCGATGCTGTTGCCGACTTGTGTGGTGTGATTCGTGGGGTAGCACAGTTGACTAAGAATATACGATAGCCATAGCAACACGACCTGTATCATTAAACTTTACTTTTCATCTCTCAAAAGGCTGTTCAAAATGGTTCAAATGGCTCTGAGCACTATGGGACTTAACTGCTGTGGTCATCAGTCCCCTAGAACTTAGAACTACTTAAACGTAACTAACCTAAGGACATCACACACATCCATGCCCGAGGCAGGATTAGAACCTGCGACCGTAGCGGTCGCGGGGTTCCAGACTGTAGCGCCTAGAACCGCTCGGCCACCTCGGCCACCTCGACCGTCTCAAAACGCTGTCTTTATCATTATGTTTGATGAATAGAGTCAAAACACATTTCCACGACATTTGACATAATTAAGATGAACTTAATGTACGAAGTCGTTTTCAAAGAATGTAGTCGGCAGTGAATTGACATCTGCGGCGTGGAAGTGCTCTCCACTCTGTATGACACTTCGTTTTCTCTTGTTTTGCCATTAGGTTCTTACTTAGACCAAGGTGATAAGTCACAGCTGAAGGAATTTGGTAAAGCCTGCATTCCTGTGCTTTATGAAAAGAGATACTGCATCAGCGCCATTTCCAGTGACCTACGATACAGCAAATGTACGTTTCATCTCTGGGTGAACAGAATGGTGGATGAAGGCCGCGTGAACTGTCCTGGCTCTGTGCATCCACGGACTACTAGTGAGGATCAAGACAGTAGTGTACCCCCACTGCAGTGAAGACGACCGTCTCAGCACCAATGTAGAAGTTAAGAACATCTTCAGCTAAGCGTGAGCAGGTCGTCTATAAGTTACAACAAAGGGTGCACGCCCCCTCCACGAAAAACACCACCACACCATAAAACCACCGCCTCCGAATTTTACTGTTGGCACTACCCATGCTGGAATATGACGCTCACCGGGCATTCACCATACCCACACCCTGCCATCGGATTGCCACATTGTGTACCGTGATTCGTCACTCCACACGTTTTCCCACTGTTCAATCGTCTAATGTTGACGCTCTTTACACCAAGCGAGGCGTCGTTCGGCACTTACCGGCGTGATGTGTGGCTTATGAGCAGCCGCTCGACCATGAAATCCAAGTTTTCTCACCTCCCGCCTAACTGATATAGTACTTGCAGTGGATCCTGATGCAGTTTGGAATTCCTGTGTGATGGTCTGGATAGATGGCTGCCTATTACACATTACGACCCTCTTTAACTGTCGGCGGCCTCTGCCAGTCAACATACGAGGCTACCCTGTTCGCTTTTGTGCTGTACGTGTCCGTTCACTATCACATCGGAAACAGTGGACTTAGGATGTTTAGGAGTGTGGAAAGCTCGCGTGCAGACGTATGACACAAGTGACACCCAGTCACCTGACCACGTTCGAAGTCCGCGGAGCGCTCCATTCTGCTCTCTCACGATGTCTAATGACTACTGAGGTCGCTGATATGGAGTAGCTGGCGTAGGTGACAGCACAATGCATTTAATATGAAAAATGTATGTTTTTGGGGGTGTCCGGATACTTTTGATCACATAGTGTATTTCGTGCGACAGTTTCAGAGGTGTACACTATTATGGTTAAATGATGCGCGATAGACACTTATGCTTCCCCTGTTGCGATTCTTCCTTGAAGAGCATACATCTCGCCAATATATTTCCTTCGCACGTCTTAACCACGTCGCAACAGCTTCGAAACGATAGATAACAATCATTGGCGGGCGAGAATGAGCAGTCTAGTACTCGGGGCCGTTTTTTCGTGCGCCCCCCTGTATAATATTGGAAAAGACAGTACACGGATTTTGTTATTGAGTTTGCCAGTCTCATGTTATGCTGCTTATTTCTATGATAGTAGCATCCCGCAACTGGACTACTTTACAAACGGTTGGCCTTCGATTTTTGTGTTATTTTCGGTCAGCTTGTATGAAAGGTGTGCACTTTCCTTAGCCTCTATGCGCCTATACTATGGACTCGTGGCACTGCTCAGGTGGGAAGACAAGCCGGTAAGTGGCGCATTGTGCAGTGGGGTCTTCGTTGCGTAAATCTGCTGCTGGTTTTCACAACCCGCTGTAGCAGGCGCCTTCTTACATGCTTCTGAGAGCTTTTACGCGTAACCCATTTGGGCGTCTGTGTACGTTACTTCTGGTAGTTTGAGAAATCAGTCTCGTATTCATTAATTGCGACATTGGCTTTAACTTCTAGTTTAATATCTCGAAATCAATTCTCGCATCTGTTAATTATAGCGCATAACTGGCCGCGACGACGGAAGCGCCCCGTTTTTCGTACTAATTGAAGAGTCTGCAAATTACTTTACATTACAGTCTACCATACACGTTAGCAAAAAAAGTTCTACAGCTGCGCTCTTCAAGCCACAGTCTGCTTTTCGCAACATGGTCTGTCCCACAAGGTTTGTCTTCATCACCACCCGACCACCTTTCCTCTTACTTTCAAGCCTTTAGAGGATCGAGGACAGAAAATTAGCCGGCCAGAGTGGCCGAGCGGTTCTAGGCGCTTCAGTCTGGGACCGCGCGACCGCTACCGTCACAGGTTCGAATCCTGCCTCGGGCGTGGATGTGTGTGATGTCCTTAGGTTAGTTAGGTTTAAGTAATTCTAAGTTCTAGGGACTGATGACCTTAGAGTTAAGTCCCATAGTGCTCAGAGCCATTTGAACAATTTTGAACAGAAAAGTAGGGGGATTGTATAACTTGGACAGTTCACAAAGAGCACTTGGTCTATGTTTCTTAGAACAACCAAGATAGATTTTAGATAGTGAATGTGTGTGTGACTGGAGAAGACGAACTCTCAATATTATAAACTGCAGAGAGCAGTCCAAGAAGCCAAGCCGTGACGCATTACCCGCAGGCGCCGTAACAGGTCGCGCAAGCTGTCAAATAATTCTTGTAGACAGAAGAAATGCAATTACTGTTTTACTGATACTACGCGACGCTTATTGGTTGGTTGGTTGGTTGGTTGGTTGGTTGGTTTGTTTTGGGGAAGGGGACCAAACAGCGAGGTCATCAGTCCCATCGGGTTAGCGAAGGATGCAGAAGGAAGTCGGCCGTGTCCTTTCAAAGAAATCACCCCGGCATTTGCCTGAAGCGATTTAGGGAAGTCAGCGGAAAACCTAAATCAAGATGGCCGGACGCGGGTTTGAACCGTCGTCCTCCCGAATGCGAGTCCCGTGTGCTAACCACTGCGCCACCTCGCTCAGAGACGCTTTTTGGATGTAGTTTTAAGTTCTCTGTTAGTGAAAATAAATTATGTTGGCTACCAGCGTTTCTACTTGACGTCACTGCGACGACTTGCCTGTCTATTTCGCTGCTTAGTTATTCCAAGCGTCTTCTAATTTGGCCTCACAAGGCTGAGCGGGGCCTGTTCCATCAGCGCAAGATCTTTAGTAACAGGGAATCGAATCCAGGACCTCCGCGGTATTAGCCAGCGACGCTAACCAGTGGACCACGGGGAATACGTACTGACAGTCGCACGTATGTGCTAATTGTTCTCTGGATGAGTTATTTCGCAGCAGTTGTGCTCTGTTTGCGTTTTAGTATCATCGCGTAAGATCTTCCCAAATCAAGCTTCTCAAAAATCCTATTTTTTCACGACGGAGGATCTGATTTCACATTTTGTATGCAAGTGAATGACGAGACGCATACTGACACAAAATGAGTGAAGCATTGGCATAAACTACTAGCTTACTACTGCGTATGATTATTTTACCAGATGAGTAGTCAACATTCAAATAATAAATCAAACCAGCTTACAAACAAAGAAACATGTTTCAGATTTACTGTGATTCACTCACGATATAAAGTTTTGTTAACAGTTTTCAGACAATGCTTGTCGTGAAGACAGGAGACTGACAAGTAAGTAACATTACGTGTAACACATTTACTGTATTTTTTGTTTTTGTTGTAATCAATAAATATTTACAAAGTTTCTCATATTTGCAAATGTAAATAGTTTCTATGATTAATTTTCTGCTGTAAATTATTTAGAAAACTGAATAAACTCGGTACATCGTCATCTTAGAGCAGCTGTGTATCTTGCCCTACGCATTACCTGTACTTGTCTTTTACAAAATGATAGCTGCAAATGTCACTGCAGTATTCTTCGATGGTATCTAGTATTCCCTGCGTTCAATGTCCATCCATTTCTTTAGAAATTCTGGGCGAGATTGAAGAAATCTGAGAAGATTTTACATTTCTTAACAGCAGTATTTGTGATTCTTAAACATAAATTTTGAAGTATATAGTATACTTAATTGTGTCAACAGTTACACACGCATTTTACTTTATCACGAAACACAAGCTCTGTGTGTGTGTAACTCTTAACACAGTGACAGTGAACAAAACGTTTCAACAATGTAATACAACACTAAACAGAACAACAGCATCAGAAACGGTAAATACCACGGTGAAAGGCTATTTCACATAGCGATTTTTGATCGGAAATGAAATTAAGTAGAAACCTTTTGTCTGTAGATGATACACTGTGTAGGCTATAGTACATATAAAACTGAAAGCACAAAACTGAGAGCGGCAGCGGCATAAACGTTTTGTCGTTTTTGTTGTTCTCTTCAATCCGAAAAATGGTTTGATGCGCCTCTGCGCTACTCTATCCTGTGAAATCATCATCTCTGCATAACAACTGCAACCCATATCCATTCGAACCTGCTTACTGTAGTCAAGACCGGATCTGCTTTTACGTTTTTATCCCCCTTATGTCACTGCAGTATTCTTCGATGGTATCTAGTATTCCCTGCGTTCAATATCCATCCATTTCTTTAGCAATTCTGTTGTTCAAAAGGAAAAATTCCAATCTCTGCCGCAATCGGACAATGAAAGAATTCATTGGCGATAAATAAAGATTTGTACCAAGACTTGGGCAATCCTTATAGTTGTGTCTAACGGCTGTGTCAAGGTGGCGAAGATGGTTAACGCATCTGCCTAGTGAGCGGGAGACCCGGATTCGAATCCCGGCCGCAGTACAAATGTTCATTTGTCTCCAATGAATTGTTTCATTGCGCGAATGCTTCGGAGATCGGAATTTCTCGTTTTTGAATATATTCTATGTCCGGCCGCGGGATCAAACACTCGGACATGGCCGAAAGAACAGACACCACTCATATGATTATTCCTTGATATCTCAGGATGTGTCGTACACCTTTGTTCCTTCGTCATGTCGACTGTGCCATAAATTCTTTTCTCCCCTAATCGATTCAGGACTCCAGATAAATATCTTTAGAGAAGACTTCCTTACCCTGATACTCAAATTCGATGTTAACAAAATTCTCATTTTCAGAAATATTTTTCTTGCTACTGCCAGTCTGCATTGTGCAAGATAAATATAATTGTGTAACTACCTTATTTTCCAAATTAGTGTTTTAGACATAATTTCCAACACAACATTTAAATGTGAACCTATTAAGTTAGGCTTGACCGTGACCGTTATAAATATCGATTGCAAATACAAACTACTGTAACCCGTTACATGCATTATACTTTCCATTATGCGGTTCAGGCGATTATACCTCCATCAGGTGGATTTTTGTCGCATGGTAAGCCATGAATTACTTTTGAGTAACGTGTGGCACTGTCTTTTATTGGTCACAGGCTGCCTTTTTCAGTCGTATTTACGTCACGTACACTTTCTATAAACTGAAAGATTATGTGCTGTAAATACGACTGTAAAAGTAGCCTGTAACCTATGAATGACAGCGCCACAAAAGCCTAACGTAGAATACCGTCAATCAGGATAATGTTTGACCAGTTAGCGTATCTTTTTACCACTTTTGTTTCCAATGGCTGCTGCTCCACCTGCCTGCATCATTTTGTACTTAAAGTAACAGTATTATTACCTCTGTGATGTCTAGGTAGTATTTCAGTGGCTTTTCCAACTTCCTACAACCTCTCAGGCTTATGATTATCCTTCAGTTCCGTTGGATGTGAAGAGAGCCTCTGACGACAGTGATTTAAGTTTAAGAACGCCAGGTCAGCACAAATATCTTGAGATTTCAAAGTAAACCCGCAGTACTGAATCAACACTTTTGGTTTTACGTCTTATTAACTCCTGATTTGCTTCAGGCACGATCTAAATTTACCTAGAGCATTAGACATAGGATTTTTTTTGGTAAGGCTGGTTTAAAGTTATCCTGGATGACAGTGTAATTTTCTACCAGCATTAAAATCGAAATTTTAGTCTAATAGGACATAGTTAGTATTCATTTTCACTTCTCCAGGCACTCCGTAACTATAGACGTCATATGTTACATTGTCTATAGTGGTGTGTAATTTGCGTTCAGTATTTTCAAAAAGTAGTAAAAACTCTGATACACGTTGTGGAAGATATAATGCATGTGACTGATTACTGCAGTTCATAATTTTGAAGGATGTATAATATTTCATGGCTCCACTATGTAATATTTGCCGCAAAGTTTTGCTATATGTGTATACCAGCGTGAAGTTAACGTCAAACTATCACTCCTTTATACATACATACAGTATTCCAATAATTTTCATACAGAATAATTAAACGAAAATGCACTAAATTTAGCCCATCCATTGCAGAAACGTGTATGGATAAAATACACATATCAAAGAATGGAAAATCCGGGATGAAATGATGTTAAAATTATGAAAATGATAGATTGCCACTCACTATATAGCGGAGACGTTGAGTCGCCGATAGGCACAACAAAAAGAACGCCTTCTTCTGAAATACACTGAGTCTGGCCTCGGCAGCCAGAGACAGTGGCCATTTGTGTATGAACTCTGTGTGTGTGTGTGTGTGTGTGTGTGTGTGTGTGTGTGTGTATTTATTTATTTATTTATTTCAGAAGAAGACGTTTTGGCCGGAAGCTTACGTCTTTAGTAGTCTTTCTGTTGTGCCTGTCTGTGACTCATCACTCCCGCTATATAGTGAGTAGCGACCTCTCCTGTTCATAATATTGTTAAAGCACACAAATGCTCTTCCACGATGCGAAATTTGCAGCTGAGCTGGTGCTGTGGAGTGATTAGGAAGAGGTGCTGGCAACGCCGCGACTCACCTGGCGCTTTCCCCAGGGCCGAGCGTCCACCGGCCCACATCGCCGGCAGCTAGCCACGCAACCAGCCAAATACATCGACCACTCGGAAGATTGCCTTGCTACTTGTGACTGCAGTTAGCTCGTACAGCGGGTGTATGCCAGACTACAAATCCAGGGATCCTTGAAAATATTAATCTGTGTGTAACAAATTAAAACAAAGAAAATGGTTTTAACACGTTTAAAGCAACAAGAAACTGGACGACGGCATCAGAAACCGTGATAACTGAAGAAAGTGTTGTACGTATAAAACTGCCAGTGCATGACTTAAATACTGATAGAATACAAAAATCCACCGAAGATAGTACAGAAACTACTGAAACATGTCTGGGTAAAGTAAAAAAAAAAAATAATAAAGTGTCTTTGATTAGGCAGAAACTGTTTTCAGTTTTTCCTTGCAAGAGCGAAACAAAGCTACAAAATCCAAAAGAAAACGGCAAAGACTCGAGATACAGTCCCCAGCGGGTTCCAGCAATTTTGTCACTACCCACCACTGCCAATAATTTCTGACTGTGAAAAATGCCCTAATGAACAGGGGTTCGGAGGCTTCGTTAAATTACTATAATGGGCTGTGTAGGTCATTTCAAATATTGGAGGGCGGCAAGGTCATACCACCGCCAAGTGAGTAAAGCACTGTGCTCCAGAATGAAATTTTCACTCTGCAGCGGAGTGCGTGCCGATGTGAAACTTCCTGCCAGATTAAAACTGTGTGCCGGACCGAGACTCGAACTCAGGACCTTCGACTTTCGCTGGCAAGAGCTGTACCGACAGAGCTGCCCAAGCACGACTCACGACGCGTCCTCACAGCTTTACTTCCGCCAGTACCTCATTTCTCACCTTCCAAACTTCATAGAAGCTCTCCTGCGAAACTTGCAAGACTAGCACTCCTGACAGAAAGGATATTGCGGAGAGACACAGTTTTAATCTGTCAGGAAGTTTCACATCAACACACACTCCCCTGCACAGTGAAAATGTCATTCTGGAAACATTCCCCAGACTTTTGCTAAGCCAAGTCTCCGCATTATCCTTTCTTGAAGGAGCCTTGCAAGTTTCACAGGAGAGCTTTTGTGAAGTGTGGAAGGTAGGAGACGAGGTTCTGGCGGAAGTAAAGCTGTGAGGACGCGTCGTGAGTCGTGCTTGGGTTGTTCATTCAGTAGTACGCTTCACTTGCCCACGAAAGACATAGGTTCCGATTTCGAGTCTCGGTCCGGCACGCAGTTCTAGTGTGCCATGAAGATTCAAAACACTGTGTGGTGTTCTAGCCAACCTTTAGGTTGATAAGTGCTTTATGTACCTTATTATAGACCTATAAGATTCCTCCCCTGAATTAAAACGACACTACTAACCATACCGAAAACATTAGATTTTAATGAGGCAGAGGAAGAAGCTGACTTTTGAAGTGCATATATATATAACACAGTGGCAGTTGCAAGCCGTCGAGGAACGTCTACATCTACAATTTGTCTGTGATGCTCCGTAGACATACGTCGAAACAGTATATTGTATAGCCGGCCGGAGTGGCCGAGCGGTTCTAGGCGCTACAGTGTGCAACCGAGCGACCGCTACGGTCGCAGGTTCGAATCCTTCCTCGGGCGTGGATGTGTGTGATGTCCTTAGGTTAGTTAGGTTTAATTAGTTCTAAGTTCTAGGCGACTGATGACCTCAGAAGTTAAGTCGCATAGTGCTCAGAGCCATTTGAACCAAGTATATTGTATAATGGAGTTGCTGCATATAAAATCTATGTATTTAGTAGATGTGATGGTGCTGCACCATCGTGCCTTTACAGTGATATATGCGTGTCCATGATCTTTACATCCTGTGGATCATCTCTGTAGTTATGCTTCGAAAGGTTTCCTCAATACTTCTGCGCATTTCATTAGTCTTGTACCCACAATGAGCAGCATGGGATGTCATTATTCCAAATAATGTGTTGCCTCGCGTAGTAATGTCCAGGCCTCTGCGGCCATTCCAGTGGGGCTGGAGGCGTTGCTGAACCACACTCAATCCAGCGGATCGAAATTGCTATTCAGGTGTGCGAGTTCTTTGATGGGCAAAGTCCTGATGTATCCACACATGATTCATGATTGCCTTGTCCTCGATTATATTAACCACACGTGCAACATGGTCAAATCCAAATTTCCATTCATGTACTTAAAAAAAAATTGGCCCTTCCAACTGTTGCACGTAACGGGAATTTTCCTTAGACCAGAAAACAACATTCATTTTGTGTGAACTGAGATATATTGCACATTAATCAGAAATGAAATTTGCGTATGACATGTGGGGCCGTAGGTCCCCTTCTGGGGAGTTTCGCCGCTTGGTGCAAGTCTTTCTTTTTTACGACACTTCGGCGACTTGAGCGTCGATGATAACAACAAAATACGCTCACAGTCCCGAACGGGTAAAATCCCCAACACAACCGGGAATCGAACCCAGGGCCCTGTGATCGAGAGTCAGCGATGTTAACCTCAAGACAACGAACTGCTGACTACAATCATCAGAAAAAAGCACTTTTGACACGGCGTTTGGAAACTGTAACAAAAAACAGTCCAGATCACATATATTTATTTTGTAGCACGGTAACTGGTTTAAATGGTACTTAAACTATATTCAGACGAGCACTGTCGCTGAAGTTAATGCAGTAGGTAGCAAAAGGGTTGGTCAGATGATACTCTCGTTCGTACGGCCTCGAAATTTCCCGATACGCCGCGGCGTTCGTTACGGTATCGCGCTTGTTCGAACACTCACGCGACATAGGCCTTGCGCTGCGCGAATGCAAGGAATGCGTAAGAAACAACGAACTAGTCCAATAAACTATGGCTCTGCTTAAAATTTGACAGTTTCGTCAAACACTGAAGAAAACAGCATCAAATCCTACCACTGCAGAAACTCCATTTGTGTTTGAACAACTTTATAAGTTCTCACACGGTACCCGTGTGTATGGAAATATAAACATTCATGCCGATTTTTAAATTAAGGTAAAAGACAAAGTCGAAAATATTTTCCTCCAAAAAAAGTTACGTTACTGAATACAGAACAATATTTTATTTACTTCTGAGAGACGGTAATGATTTGCCAAGTAGGTAGCAAATAGCACTTCAGTCTCTGCTCATGCGCACATCAAAAAAAGTTTTGCATCACCCCGGTTCCCAGAACTCCTGAAGATAGACGTTGACTGTGGATATTGTATCACAGACACAGTCGCTTTGTTCAGAGATGTCACTAAGCCCGCCCAAAGATGTAATCAACCATGCATGAGCAGCGCCTACTCGGCGGAGGGGTCCGACAGCCGGTCAGTTCCAGTCATTCCACCAGGAAGGAGGTACACGGCTCGTGTTGTAGACGGTCAATACCGCGGTTCGATCGCGTCCGCAATGTTACTTTGTTCCAGGAATGACTCTCAACAAAGGAATTGTCCAGGCGTCTCGGAGCCAACAAAGCGATGTTGTTCGGACATGGAGGAGACAGAGAGACAGGAACTGTCGATGACGTGCCTCGCTCAGGCCGCTGAAGGACTACTACTGCAGTGGATGACTGCTACCTACGGATTATGGCTTGGAGGAACCCTGACAGCAACGCCACCATGTTGAATAATGCTTTTCGTGCAGCCACAGAACGTCGTGTTACGACTCAAACTGTGGGCAATGGGCTGCATGATGCGCAACTTCACTCCCGACGTCCATGGCGAGGTCCATCTTTGCAACCACGACATCATGCAGCGCGGTACAGATGGGCCTAGCAGCATGCCGAATGGACCGCTCAGATTGGCATCACATTCTCTTCACTGATAAGTATCGCATACGCCTTCAACCAGACAATCGTCAGAGACGTGTTTGGAGGCAACCCGGTTGAACGTCTTAGACACACTGTCCAGCGAGTGCAGCAGGGTGGAGGTTTCCTGCTGTTTTGGGATGGCATTATGTGGGGCTGACGTACGACGTTGGTGGTCATGGAAGGGCGCCGTAACGGCTATACGATACGTGAATGCCATCCTCTGACCGATAGTGCACCATATATATCGGCAGCATATTGGCGAGGCATTTGTCTTCATGGACGACAATTCGCGCCTCAATCGTGCACGTCTTGTGAGGACCAGGAGCGTCAGTGTGGTGGAGGATATAAGGAGAGTTGCGGATAATATGGTAGGGCTGCAGAAAGGTTTCGTTCAGGAGGAAAGTGTCGACCCGGTGGTGGGAGGGGGTGTTCATGAGTAGGTTTATTTTTTTCTTTATTCGATTTCGATTCCCCCCCTCCCCCGGAGGGGGGGGGGGGGCGAGCTGGCAGCAGCACAATACGCCGCTCTACAGTCTGCAGAAAAGTTTTAAAAAAATCAGAATCAGGAGATATAACAATAAAAGCAGGCGGCAAAGCGGTGAGTGTTAAAAAACTGAAGCAAGGCGAAAAATTTGCGAAGAAAGTATAAAAACAAAAGGTCGATGATGCTGATTAAAACACATAGTAAGTAGACAGGCACAATTAAAAAACACATCGACAGTCTGGTTTCTGTTCGTAGCAGTTAAAAACGCATCTAGTGACAGTATGGTGGCTGGTCGCAACACTAACAGGGGATGCACAACACTGAACACTCACTAAAAATAGCACTATAGAGGCGACAATGCAGCAGATGGGGGAGGGGGGAGGACCCAGACTGATGAGGGAGTAAAAAGGGTGGTGGAGAAGAAAAGAAAATGGAGGGAGAGGACACAGAAAAAAGGGAGGCAGGGCGGATGTGAGAAGGAGTGGGAAAGGCACTGGAGGGGAAAGCAAAAGGACTCAGAGGAGAGAAGGGAGTCAGAGAGAGGGTAGGTGGGGAAGAAAGACAAGATGGAAGGGGGAAGAAGGAGCCCGGGGAAAGGCCAGAGGGAGAGTGGGGGAGGTCAGGATCAGAGTTGATAGGAGGGATAAATGGAGGGGGAGAGGGCATCATCCAGGAGGGGGAGTCGATGGAAGCCACCTTGGGAAAGGTGATGAAGGGTGTAGAGATGGAGGGTAGGGGGGGACACAACGGTGAAGGTGCGGCAGAGGGTTGGGGTTGGAGAGGAGAGGAGCAACCAGGAGATGAGGGCGATCAAGTCAGCGGGAGGTGTAAAGGATTCGAATATGTTCTAGGACAAGGAGCAGTTGGGGGAAAGGAATCAGGTCATAGAGGATCTGTGTGTGGGATGGGAGGTGTATATGGAAGGTGAGGCGGAGTGCATGGCGCTCGAGGATCTGGAGGGACTTATAAAATTTTTTTTTTTTGGGGGGGGGGGGGGGCGGGCGGTTATCCAGGCGGGACTGGCATAACAAAGGATGGGATGGATGAAGGATTTGTAGGTGCAGTGGATGGTAGAGGGGTTCAACCCCCATGTCGAGCCAGAGATGAGTTTAAGGAGACGCAGGTGGTTGTGGGCTTTGGATTGGGTAGAGTGGAGATGAGGGATCCAGGTGAGGCGATGGTCAATGATGAGACCAAGGTAGGTGAGGGTGGGGGAGAGATGGACTGGATGGTCGCAGATGGTAAGGGAAAAATCAAGGAGCTGGAAGAAGAGAGTGGTACGACCTACGATGATTGCCTGGGTCTTGGAAGGGTTGATTTTCAGAAGCCACTGGTTACACCATGCTGCAAAAAGGTCAAGGTAATTCTGGAGAAGGTATTGGAACCATTGAAGGGTAGGACCGAGGTCAAGGAAGGCAATGACATCAGCATACTGCAGGAGGTGTACTGGAGGGGGGTGGGGTTGGGGCATATTTGCTGTGTACAGGAGGTAGAAGAGAGGGGAGAAGACAGAGCCCTGGGGCACACCCACAGAAGGGTAGAAGTTCCGGGTATCGGCATTATGGATGGTAACATAGGAGGGGTGGCGGGAGAGGAAGGAGGCAATCAGACAGACGTAGTTGATAGGAAGGGCGTAGGTCTGGAGTTTAAACAGGAGACCGGGATGCCCTACACGGTTGTAGGCCTTTTCGAGGTCGAGGGAGACAAAATGAAGGAGCGACGGGATTTAAGTTGGAGGGAGAGGAGATGACTGAGGCGTAGGAGTTGGTCTTCAGCATGGAAGGAAGGCCGAAAGCCACGTTGGGTGTTGGGGAGGAGATGGTGTCAGTGGAGGTGGTGATGGATGCACTTTGTAAGGATGGACTCCAAGAGCTTGCTGAACACCGAGGTGAGACATATAGGGCGATAGGAAGAGGCATCAGATGGAGGCTTGTTGGGTTTCGAGAACATCAGGATATGGTGGTTTTTCACAGGTCGGGGTAGAAGCCTGTAGCAAGGATTACATTGTAGAGGATGGCAAGGACTGCAAGGATGGAGGGAGGGCAGTGTTTGAGATGGCGGCAAGTAATGTAGTCGTGCCCGCTAGTGGTGTTGCATTTAGTGTGGAGTGTGAGGCTGATGTCCTGTGTAATGATGGGGGTGTTTAGTTCAGATGTTGGTGTGTTGTCCAAGTACTGGAAGCTAGGAGCAAGGGAAGGAACAGAGGTATCCATACATTCGATGATGTTCGGGAAGAGGGAATAATCAAATTTGTGATCATCTGGAAAGGAAAAGTCGTCAGATAGGTGGGAGTCAAAGTGGTTGGCCTCACTGAGGTTGTCAGGAAAAGGACGGTCATCAAGGAGGAAAGGGTACTGCGGGGAGGGCAGTTCCCAGTAAGGCAGCAAAAAGCAGACCATTACTTGGAAGAGTTTATTGGGAGTGTTGCTTTGAGCTGTGTGCACGTCTGTCGCCAGGCACGCCGTTTATTCACAGTAAGCATGTTGCGGATGTGTCATTGTAATCACTGGTGGTGGGTGAGTGTGTCCTGATCACGAGTGCGGAGAAAAGGTTGGTAGAGGCGACAGGATTCACGAAGGAGAAGGATGGCCTATGGCAATGGGATTCACTAAGGACAAGGATGGCCTGTGGGGGCAGGGCTGGGCGGTGAGGGTGGATGGCTTTGGTAGGGATATTGGTGGCTATCGCATCAGACAAGGTCTGGTGAAGGCAGGCAGCGGTGCAGGAGATGTCATCTGGAGACTGGAGGGTAAGGTCGTGGCGTTCTACCTGGTTGTGTATGGAGGCCCGGTAGGCATCCCAGTTGGCGCGGGAGTAGTCGTGGACAAGTTTAGGAGGAATGTCAGGGCAAGGAGTGGGGTGGGGATTGCAACCATCAGAGTTAGTGTGGAGGATGAGAGCATGGTCACTGCCAGTGAAGTGAAGGACATCCGTGGTGATGCGCCGAAGGAGGTTGGGAGAGGTTAGGATCACATCGGGAGTGGTTTTGGATTTGGGTTGGGTGTTTTCTGTGAGGGGAACCAGGTCTTCCTGGAGGGTGGTGATAAACAGATGCCAGTTCAGCAGGAGCATGGCTGTGGATATTGAGGTCAGCGGCAATCATGTAGGTGGAGAAGGTGCGGTCAATGTGGGCCAGGAAATCATACAGGATGGGGGTATGAGGGCAGACATAGATGGTGTCACGTGTGATGATAAGGGTGGGGTAGAAGAGGCTGAGGGTGAATTGCTCGGCAGGATTGTTGAGGAGAGGTTGTGGCCGAACAGGGAGGTGCTTGGTGGCCGATAGCAACACCGCCACCCGCCAGGGGGTACGGGTTATCGGTGCGATGAAGGGTGTGAGAAGCTGTGGAGACAGAGATACAGGGTTGAAGGAGGGTTTCATTTAGGATGAAGGCATCCATGTGGTGTCGATGGAGGTTGTGGAGAAAGAGGAGTTTGTGGTGGGCAGGGAGATAGGATATTATAGTACAGGATACGGTAATGTCACACCATGGGAGGGAAGATTTAGATGAGGTGGTGAGGGGGGTGAAAGTGAAATGGGCCTGGTTGTGGGAGTAGGTGGCATAGTTGGTAAGATGGAAGATGGAATGGGCAGCGAGGGCGATTTGGGAAAGCGAGTGGGAGCGTTGGAAGGCGTGGATGTTTTGGAGGACAATGGTGACGAAGCAGATGATGTCCTCTGCGGTAGGGGGAGGGAGGAGCGAGTTGTTGGGCTCATCGAAGGGACAGACAGGAACGAGGAGATCAGGGTTGACAGGAGGAGGTTTCGCTTTCCATATTGAGGAGGAGGTAGGATGGGGTTCATTACAGGTGTTACAGGAGGGGGGAGAGGTGAGATTGGGGCAGTTCTTCAAGAAGTGGGAAGCTTTGCAGTGAGGACAGATATGGAGCTCTTGCAGGCGATGGTGACATGGTCATTGTACTTTAGGCAGCATTGGCAGTGATAGGATTGGACGGGGGAACGGGATGTGTCCACTTTATGACGGTCGATGGAGGAGGAGGATTCGGTGAATATCCGCATTACGTAAGTAACCCCAATGTTCGCGTGGTAGAGTAATTATGGTGTACGTGTACATGGAGAAAGTGTTCGCGCAGCAATCGCCGACATAGTGTAACTGAGGCAGACTAAGGGGAACCAGCCCGCATTCGCCGAGGCAGATGGAAAACCGCCTTAAAAAACCTTCCACATAGGACCTCGACACTAATCCGCCGGGGAGATTCGTGCAGGGGACTGGCGCGCCTTCCCGCCCGGAAAGCAGTGCGTTAGACTGAACGGCTAACCGGGCGGGCATGGTGGAGGGTACTCGTGCCTATATTGCCGATTTTCTGCTTTATTCAAACCGCGTATTGAGTGAGGGGCAAATGTCTCTCCACGAGCGTCTGTCTGTGCGCTAATCTGTTTCATCTTATCTTCGTGATCCCTACGCAAGACAGGCGATGGTGGCAGCGGAGGCCGCCAAACGTTGCCTCACTCCCCCTCGTAATCGTCAGCGGGAGCGCCCAGCGAGACTGCCGCACCCGGGAGTCCCCGGAGTGCTGTTCTCGGTAGCGAGACGACTCAGCACTCTCGGCTGGCGCACATCACCGACAGCCACACGCACAGCCAGCTCTCGGCACGACGTCGGACTTCTCACGCCTTCGTGACACCCATCTGCATTAGTATGGGTGGCACCATAGCCGTTTCTATCGTTAGGCAAGACTAGGCGGCGGCCTACGGCGGCAAAATTTTGGGGGCGGTAAAGGGCGGAAAAAAAATTAATTTCAAATGAAACATTAAAAAAAATCAAATAAGGAGAAAAAATGAAAAAGAGGAAAATTAAAACATCGAATTGTTTTCAAAAGTATATGGAACAGTTACTTGATTGGTCTTTACTTTGATGAAACTAAACACATTGCCCCTAAACTACCTCAAAGCTGAAGCAGCCGCTACTGAATACGAGACGGGAACGAACATGATCTTGATTCATCTCTGTTGAGCGCTGGCTTGCGATCATGTTGCGACTTGCTGCCATACCCCCGTCAGTCCTTTTTGTTTTCGTCTCTGCAGATACACTGAAGAGCCAAAGAAACTGGTACACCTGGCTAATACACTCCTGGAAATTGAAATAAGAACACCGTGAATTCATTGTCCCAGGAAGGGGAAACTTTATTGACACATTCCTGGGGTCAGATACATCACATGATCACACTGACAGAACCACAGGCACATAGACACAGGCAACAGAGCATGCACAATGTCGGCACTAGTACAGTGTATATCCACCTTTCGCAGCAATGCAGGCTGCTATTCTCCCATGGAGACGATCGTAGAGATGCTGGATGTAGTCCTGTGGAACGGCTTGCCATGCCATTTCCACCTGGCGCCTCAGTTGGACCAGCGTTCGTGCTGGACGTGCAGACCGCGTGAGACGACGCTTCATCCAGTCCCAAACATGCTCAATGGGGGACAGATCCGGAGATCTTGCTGGCCAGGGTAATTGACTTACACCTTCTAGAGCACGTTGGGTGGCACGGGATACATGCGGACGTGCATTGTCCTGTTGGAACAGCAAGTTCCCTTGCCGGTCTAGGAATGGTAGAACGATGGGTTCGATGACGGTTTGGATGTACCGTGCACTATTCAGTGTCCCCTCGACGATCACCAGTGGTGTACGGCCAGTGTAGGAGGTCGCTCCCCACACCATGATGCAGGGTGTTGGCCCTGTGTGCCTCGGTCGTATGCAGTCCTGATTGTGGCGCTCACCTGCACGGCGCCAAACACGCATACGACCATCATTGGCACCAAGGCAGAAGCGACTCTGATCGCTGAAGACGACACGTCTCCATTCGTCCCTCCATTCACGCCGGCGTGAGCGGAAGACGGCCTAACGGTGTGCGGGACCGTAGCCCAGCTTCATGGAGACGGTTGCGAATGGTCCTCGCCGATACCCCAGGAGCAACAGTGTCCCTAATTTGCTGGGAAGTGGCGGTGCGGTCCCCTACGGCACTGTGTAGGATCCTACGGTCTTGGCGTGCATCCGTGCGCCGCTGCGGTCCGGTCCCAGGTCGACGGGCACGTGCACCTTCCGCCGACCACTGGCGACAACATCGATGTACTGTGGAGACCTCACGCCCCACGTGTTGAGCAATTCGGCGGTACGTCCACCCGGCCTCCCGCATGCCCACTATACGCCCTCGCTCAAAGTCCGTCAACTGCACATACGGTTCACGTCCACGCTGTCGCGGCATGCTACCAGTGTTAAAGACTGCGATGGAACTCCGTATGCCACGGCAAACTGGCTGACACTGACGGCGGCGGTGCACAAATGCTGCGCAGCTAGCGCCATTCGACGGCCAACACCGCGGTTCCTGGTGTGTCCGCTGTGCCGTGCGTGTGATCATTGCTTGTACAGCCCTCTCGCAGTGTCCGGAGCAAGTATGGTGGGTCTGACACACCGGTGTCAATGTGTTCTTTTTTCCATTTCCAGGAGTGTATGATGTAAAGTCCCCGCGAGCACGCAGAAGTGCCGCAACACGACGTAGCATGTACTCGATTAATATATGAAGCAGTGCTGGAGGCAACTAAAGCACATTGCAAGGTATCCCAGATATGTTCAATAATGTTCATGTCTGGGGAGTTTGGTGGCCAGTGGAAGTGTTTAAACTCAGAAGGGTGCTCCTGGAGCCACTCTTCAGCAATTCTGGACGTGTGGGATGTCGCATTCTCCTGCTAGAATTGCCCAAGTCCGTCGGAATGCACATTAGAAATGAATGGATGCAAGTGATTAGACAGAATGCTTGCGTACGTGTCACCTGTCACAGTCCTGTCTAAACGTATCAGGGGTTCCACATCACACCAACTGTACATACCCCACACCATTGCAGAGCTACCACCAGCTTGAACAGTCCCCTGCTGGGACAAGGTCCATGGATTCATGAGGTTGTCTCCATACCAGTACACGTCGATCCTCTCGATACAATTTGAAACGAGACTCGTCCGACCAGGCAACATGTTTCCACTCATCAACAGTCCATTGTCGGTGTTGACGGGCCCAGGTGAGGCGTAAAGCTTTGTGTCGTGCAGTCATCAATCGTACACGAGTGGGCCTTTAGCTCCGGAGGCCCATATCGATGATGTTCCGTTGGATGGTTCACACGCTGACACTTAATGGCCCAGCACTGAAATCTGCAGCAATTTGCGGAAGGCTTGCAGTTCTGTCACGCTGAACGATTCTGTTCAGTCGTTGTTGGTCCCCTTCTTGCAGGATCTTTTTCCGGCCGCAGTGACGTCGGAGATTTGATGTTTTACCAGATTCTTGATATTGACGGTACACTCGTGTAATGGTCGTACAGGAAAATCCCCACTTCATCTGCCTCGGAGATGCTGTGTCGCATCGCTCGTGCGCCGACTATAACACCACGTTCAAACTCACTTAAATCTTAATAATCTGCCACTGTAGCAGCAATATCCGATCTAACAACTGTTTCAGACACTTGTTGTCTTATGTAGGCATTGCCGACCGCAGCACCGTATTCTGCCTGTTTACATATCTCTGTATTTGAATACGCATACCTGTACCAGTTTCTGTGGTGCTTCAGTGTATTTGTCAAGTGTCACTTGTATTGAGTGGTTGTGTTGATGTTTTTTTTCTGGTATTATTTCCTGTTTACAATGGATCACGTATTCACAAACTAGGTTTTGCACTTCTCCTTCAACATATCTGAAAGGATTAAAAGGTAAGTGCAGTTCATCATACCCATACATAAAAATAAGTTAGTGTCTGTAATCTTCTCTTAGTGTCTGAGACTCGCAGCACGAGAAAAGAACTACATTGTCTCTTCTGAAACAAATTATTTGCCATCTTCGTGAAATCTGATTGTATACGCAAATAATAACCAGAAGAGTGTGTCATGATTGTTTATCGAGAGGACATAATTGTAGAAATTGTATGTCTTGTGCTTTCAAGTTGTTGTCTCAGTATAAATTACACATCAGTGCATACTGCGATCTCTGTGTTGCATATTTCACTGCGCTGATGGTTGCTTTTACACAAGTAATGCGCGAAAGGACAATGTCTGGTTTAAAGCGTCTGAGGGCAGGCTTAGTGCACTGTCAGGACTAGATCTCTAAGATCATCCGTAATCTTGAACGTTGAAACACACGTTATTAACAATATTGATGTTGTGTTTCATGATAAACTCATATATAAGTTTGTCGCATCACCCAAAAATTTGACGAAGTTGTCGATTGATTAGTCAAGTTTCAATAAAATTTACCAGGTGCGATAATTCGTAGAAACGAGTTCTGCATATTTTATGATTTAATCGTTAAATTACAATTTACATTACAATTTTAAATGAACTATTGTCCGTGTTAAAATAAGAATATCAGAATATGTAAGAATTCATTGCTGTGTATGCCCTGAGCCCTAATTGCATACCTTCTCATCGAAAAATTAGAATTTTAAAATGCTATAAAAGAATATCGTATTGAAATTTTAAAAAATTGTTGTCCTCAAGCAGTTTTTAAGCAATTAAGGACAAAGCATTAAATTTGAGTACTGTCTCCAGAAAATGAGGATGTCTGATGGCCTAAGCTTAATGTTTAAAAGTATAGTAGGAGATCTGTATTGTTGTCCGTTGGATGTTTGTGGAGTTGAAGGGAGGGAGGGGGGGATATCGGGAAGACCGATGGTAGTGGAAAAGAGGGGGCGACATTTATCAGCTCTGGCCTAGGGCGGCAAAACACGGCCCTGGCTGCCGCTTTGCCAAGTCCTTCAGATCTGCTTATGATAACACATCTTTAAATAAGCAAGAAATATATCGAGGGATAGAAACAAAATAGATACAACCTGTCATACTGGTTACTGACGTTTAACTGGAGTAATGAATTTACTCAAACAGTACGAGATGACATAAAATTACGACTGAAGGCAGTTGCCTACGTGAGATGGCTAATTTCTTGTCTCAGTTACGCACTAGCCGTATGACAGAAAAACTATCTTACTACCATGCTGCCTATCACAGGTTCACCTGAGCGTCGTTTTGTGTGTGTGTGTGTGTGTGTGTGTGTGTGTGTGTATGCGCAAGCGCGCGTGTACGTGCATACTGCTCAAGGTCTTTTCTTTACAAACGTTTTCCTTCCTATGTAAATGTGCTTGTTTCTTGAGAGTTCTGAAGATTTCGTTTTGTGGGAAAGGCCGTATTTCTTCCAGCCCCTAGATGTTTCACGAACGTGTGAAATTAGCGTTGAGCAGGCGGGAACGCCTTCGCGGTCTAAGGCATCACGTCACGGATAGCTAGGACGCTCCTGCTGAGGATTCGAGTCGCCCGCAGACATGGCTGTTAGTGATTGGTATCAGAATAAGTTCAGTTGTAGACAGGATGGAGATATAAGGGGACTAGTTTGAAGATATACACTATGGCCTAATGAAATGTGTGTTCGCAGGTACTTCTCTGTTAAAGATAATGGTAAACTGAGTAGCAATAAGGTGAGCCGGCCGTTGTGGCCGAGCGGTTCTAGGCGCTTCAGTCCGGCCTCGGGCATGGATGTGTGTGATGTCCTTAGGTTAGGTTTAAGTAGTAGGTTAGGTTTAAGTAGTTCTAAGTTCTAGGGGACTGATGACCTCAAGATTTTGAGTCCCATAGTGCTCAGAGCCATTTGATTTGAATAAGGTGGGCTTGGTAGCTTTTTATCCCCCGACGTAAAACGAGGGGTGTTTTAAGCTGGACGCCTTTATCTGCCTCGAAGTCTGTCTGTGGCATCTTAGCTTCGAAACAAAGAATGCAGTTTTTTCAGATGGAAGGTGGGTTTCTTGGAAATGGTTTTTAGCTATATTTGATTAAAATGTGCTCTACCGTTTAAGGAACACCAGCTGTAGAAGGTAAAAATGTTTGCAGCCGACACATTCTCTTGCACTACGTTGCCTAATACGTAATGTAGTACAGCATTGTAGATCTCATAACGACCTACATCTCCACAGAATTGCTTTGAAAATCCATACAAAAGTAGCTAGAATAACAACGCAACCCGACTGGAATAGCAAAAATAAACAAGGCATTGAAGTATTACGTCAATTTGATTGGAGCCTCAGTGACAGCAGCCTATTGGTGATCAGGCAGGAAGAAGTAATTTGTGTCACCAGTTTTATTTACTACAGGATTTGCCTTCTGTATACAAAACAATTGATTTTGAAAAGTAAAAGGTTTTTGGTGAACAATATCAAATTATTTTAATTGAAATAGGAAATTACGCAATCTGCAGGAAAATGTACTAAATATTATTAAACATTTATCACAAATATTAGTTTAAAAGTCAGTTTATTTTACGTGCATTACAGAATGGAATATTTTCTGAATAAGTCTGTAAGCATGCCTTTTTACTCCCCAACATTGTATTGCGTTATGTACACAACGTATCACTAACACAGTTATTGTCTGTTGCCTTCGCTTCTTCTCCTGCAATTTAGCTTCGCTTGGATCTCGAGTTGTTGCTGTTGTGAACAAGAAAATTATCATATGCCCTATTACAATCTATACAGCTTCTTTTCTGTGGCACTACCAGTCCTGCCTTGCTAAAATTCCTTTCGCTTGAAGCACTACTTGCGGATATCCAGTAAACCTCTTTGCTGAGTTGACTGAGTTTAGGAAGTGCACCAGCATTTGCCTTCCACCATGAAAGAAGATTGATCAGTTCATCGTGCGGACTCTCCATGTTTATATATTTCTCTAGTGCACCTCTTGATTTTGAGGTAGACGATAGCAGGTTTGGAATTTGCTCGTGAGAGATAGCATTAAATCTTCGTTTACTTTTGTCACAACTACTTCGTTTAACATTTGCCGAACATCTCGATAAATTTTTCCTCTCTCCTCTTCAGGCAGAAATAGAAATTCCTTGAAAGATGAGTGCAGGAACGTCGCCACGTAGTGAAGATCATGAAGCTCAGTTAAAACCTTGTCTTTCAAAAACAATGCTGCCCTTTCCTTTAGTTTCCTCATATTCACATTGTCGATTCCAGTTCTGCAATGATCTAACAATTTTAGAATCCACGGCACTTCAAATGGTAGTATTGGCTCCTTTTCGCCTTCCAAATCGTCTGTAGCCTCCTTGATAAGCTGCAGATACTGCACAACGCTTTCCATAGTCGCACTGTGATAAGACTTGTGTTCGTTGGATTCACGCAGAACAATACCTGTTTGTTTGGTCTTTTTGTGTATGAAGTGACTTCTAGCATTACATACACACTGTTCCACCTACGTTTAACGTCCAGGTGAAATGTCCTCTCTAATCTAGCGACTAAGCCAGACCTCTTCATAAAACCTACCAACTTACGAACGGCTATGATAGATTCATATACGACAGGAATTTCAACACTTAAAAATATTTTTTTGAAAGTATGTCGTAGTGCTGCATCGGTACAATGTATCTCACATGGGATACGTTTACGTGCTTCTAGAGCTTTCTCAATGTCAGCCCTCTGATCCGTAACGAAAGTGAAGTTTTACAATTCTAGAACAGTAACAGACAATTCTGCCATCTGTTCATAAATTTCTGTAATAATATTTTCGCCAGTCAACTTGTCGATGCTGGATGACGTAACAGTGAGGTTGTTGATTTTACGGTAGCTATCAGTAAAGGTCGGAGATCATTTGCGCACATGAAAGTACATTTATCTCTAATCACCAGTCTATCAGCACCCGAAGCTACAACATTTGATAAGTGACGGTCTTCTTTGTACTTACTTTGAGGTCACAAAAGTCATCGGGTACCTCCTAATATCGTGTCGGAACTCTATTTGCCCGGGGTAGCGCAGCACCTCAACATGAGATGGAAGTTCCCTGCAGACGTATTGAGCCAAATGATTCAAATGGCTCTGAGCGCTATGGGACTTAACTGCTGAGGTCATCAGTCCCCTAGAACTTAGAACTACTTAAACCTAACTAAAGTAAGGACACCACACACATCCATGCCCCAGGCAGGATTCGAACCTGCGACCGTAGCGGTCTTGCGGTTCCAGACTGTAGCGCCTAGAACTGCTCAGCCACTCCGGCCGGCGTATCGATCCATTGTGCCTCCAGAGCCGTCCATAAATGCGAAAGTGTTGCCGATGCAAAATTTTGTGCACGAAGTGACCTCTCGATTATGTCCCATAAATATTCTACGAGATTCGTATCGGGCGATCTGGGTGGTCAAATCATTCGCTCGAATTGTCCAGAATGTTCTTCAACCCAACCGCGAACAACTGTGGCCCAGTGACATGGCGCATTCTCATTCATAAAAATTCCGTCGTTGTTTGGGAACATGAAGTACACGAATGGCTGCATATGGTCTGCAACCATTTCCAATACTATAAGATATTGCAGTGCTTGTGTTATCCGAATTACGACGCAGCCTATCTGTTCAAAGGAAAAGCCACTGCAGCGACTCCAGCCGTTTTGAAATACATTAAATGTATTCGCAATTGTTCAAATGGTGTGCAAGTAGCCGAATACAACCGTTTCCAATACGATACGACATTGCAGTGCTTGTATTATCCGAATTACGATGCAGTGTACCTGTCCAAAGCAAAAGGCACTGCAGAGATTACCGCCCTTGTGAAATACGTTAAATGTATTCGCAGTCGAGAATGTGCACAACCATCAGCTGTGGAATGGAATGACCACAATGAAAATTCATGTCGGATTGGGAGTCGAACCCGGATTTCCCACTTATCGCAAGCGGTAGCCATACTTTTTTTGTTCGTTCGATATAGTTCGTTCCGTTTGATCTGGGCGGACGTCACAAGACATCCGTTCAAGTTGATCGTTGATTCCTTGACTCAGTTTCTCTTATTACAGAGAGCACGCAGACCTCTGACCGAACGTGCTGAGCTACCGTGCCGGCACTATTTGGCTATCCGTTCACGACTTTCGGCCACACCCAAACTTCCCCATATTTCGTCAAGCATGTGTTTACAACCTGGACTCGTACATCCAAGTGTATTTTCCCGTACAGGTGATACATTTTACTTGAAAGTCGCTTACCCGGTGTCGGCAGATGAATACGGTATTGTAGTGCCTGTGTTATACGAAATACGATGCAATGTACGATTGGACATGTACCCTCCATCAGCTAGTTTCTTGAAAACTAGTTTCGTTTGTGACTGCAAACATTGTAGAATGTCCGCTTATAGGTGTGGCTTCATTTCCATCCATGTTCAGTTAAATGTCGTGAACAGCTGAAGACTAGCGCAACAACTGAAGATGGCCGCTACGTGACGTGAATGCTGGACTGTCGATTAGCTCGGGAACTCGTCGTCTCTTGCCGATTCGACGGGTGTAGACGCTAGTTCGCTCACGCAATGTGACATCAGCTGTCCCCACCCGTGGCCGACGAATAAGACACGCCCCGGCGCATACATCGCAAGGTGACTGTCACGTGACCAGGGTAGGCCTGAGAGCGCAGGCTCAGCTCAGTAGACGAACGGTGTTTCTAAATCTTTTAACTCGTATTTGGCTGTTTACGTAAAAACGAGAAATATCTCTTCTCCTAGATTCTGCTATTTTGAGTCTTGCTGATTACTAGTACTGCAACGAAACACACAACTTTGCTGTCTAGTGTAACCTACGCTCTCACTCTCGCCAGCCACGTTCCCACTCAGCGCAGCCGAGCCGGTAAGAAGCCGGCAACATACAGGATGATCAAAAAGTCAGTATAAATTTGAAAACTTTAAAACCGCGGAATAATGTAGATAGAGTGGTAAAAGTTGACACACATGCTTGGAATGACATGGGGTTTTATTAGAACAACAACAAAAAAAAAAAAACCAAAGTTCACAAAATGTCCGACAGATGGCGCGTGAAAGCTCTCTTGAGCGCGTCGTTTGGTGATGATCGTGTGCTCAGCCGCCACTTTCGTCATGCTTGGCCTTCCAGGTCCCCACACCTCAGTCCGTGCGATTATTGGCTTTGGGGTTACCTGAAGTCGTAAGTGTATCGTGATCGACCGACATTTCTAGGGATGCTGAAAGACAACATTCGACGCCAATGCCTCACCCTAACTCCGCACTTGCTTTACAGCTATTGTTGAGGAATGATGGGGGACATATTGAACATTTCCTGTAAAGAACATCATCTTTGCTTTGTCTTACTTTGTTATGCTAATTATTGCTATTCTGATCAGATGAAGCGCCATCTGTCGGACATTTTTTGAACTTTTGTATTTTTTTTTGGTTCTAATAAAACCCCATGTCATTCCAAGCATGTGTGTCAATGTCTACCTTTCTATCTACATTCTTCCGTGATTTATTCAGTTTTCAAATTTATACTGACTTTTTGATCACCCGGTAGATAATGTTGTGGGTAGAGCAAACCAAAGACTGCGATTCATTGGCAGATCACTTAGAATGTGCAACCGGTCCATTAAAGACACTACTTACACCACGCTTATCCGCCCTGCTCTGGAGTATTGCTGTACGGTGTGGGATCCGCATCACGTGGGACTGACGGATGAAGCGAAAAAGTTCAAAGAAGGGCAGCTCGTTTTGTTGTTGTTGTTGTTGTTGTGGTCTTCAGTCCTGAGACTGGTTTGATGCAGCTCTCCATGCTACTCTATCCTGTGCAAGCTACTTCATTTCCCAGTACCTACTGGAGCCCACATCTTTCTGAATCTGTTTAGCGTATTCATCTCTTGGTCTCCCTCTACGATTTTTACCCTCCACGCTGCCCTCCAATACTAAATTGGTGATCCCTTGATGCCTCAGAACATGTCCTACCAACCTATCCTTTCTTGTAGTTAAGTTGTGCCACAAACTTCTCTTCTCCCCAATCCTATTCAATACCTCCTCATTAGTTATATGATCTACCCATCTAATCTTCAGCATTCTTCTGTAGCACCACATTTCGAAAGCTTCTATTCTCTTCTTGTCCAAACTAGTTATCGTCCATGTTTCACTTCATACAAATACTCCATACAAATACTTTCAGAAACTATTTCCTGACACTTAAATCAATACTCGATATTAACAAATTTCTCTTCTTCAGAAACGCTTTCCTTGCCATTGTCAGTCTACATTTTATATCCTCTCTACTTCAATCATCATCAGTTATTTTGCTCCCCAAATAGCAAAACTCCTTTACTACTTTAAGAGTCTCATTTCCTAATCTAATTCCCTCAGCATCACCCGACTTAATTCGACTACATTCCATTATCATCGTTTTGCTTTTGTTGATGTTCATCTTATGCCCTCCTTTCATGACACTGTCCATTCCGTTCAACTGCTCTTCCAAGTCCTTTGCTGTCTCTGACAGAATTACAATGTCATCGGCGAACCTCAAAGTTTTAATACCTACTCCGAATTTTTCTTTTGTTTCCTTCACTGCTTGCTCAGTATACAGATTGAATAACATCGGGGATAGGCTGCAACCCTGTCTCACTCCCTTCCCAACCACTGCTTCCCTTTCGTGCCCCTCGACTCTTATAACTGCCATCTGGTTTCTGTACAAGTTGTAAATAGCCTTTCGCTCCCTGTATTTTACCCCTGCCACCTTCAGAATTTGAAAGAGAGTATTCCAGTCAACATTGTGAAAAGCTTTCTCTAAGTCCACAAATGCTAGGAACGTAGGTTTGCCTTTTCTTAATCTAGCTTCTAAAATAAGTCGTAGGGTCAGTATTGCCTCACGTCTTCCAATATTTCTATGGAATCCAAACTGATCTTCCCCGAGGTCAGCTTCTACCAGTTTTTCCATTCGTCTGTAGAGAATACGTGTTAGTATTTTGCATCCGTGACTTATTAAACTGATTGTTCGGTAATTTTCACATCTGTCAGCACCTGCTTTCTTTGGGATTGGAATTATTATATTCTTCTTGAAGTCTGAGGGTATTTTCGAGAAATATGGGAGATAGTGCCACAGACATCATACGTGAACTGGAGTGTCAATCATTAAGACAAAGGCGTTTTTCGTTGTGACAGGATCTTCTCATGAAATTTCAATCACCAGTTTTCTACTCCGATTGAGAAAACATTCCATCGGCACCCACCTACATAGGGAGAAATTATC
Organism: Schistocerca cancellata; assembly: GCF_023864275.1. Classification (NCBI taxonomy): domain Eukaryota; kingdom Metazoa; phylum Arthropoda; class Insecta; order Orthoptera; family Acrididae; genus Schistocerca; species Schistocerca cancellata. The sequence continues at coordinate 548,331,441 of NC_064629.1, read as the reverse complement.
ATCACGATGAAATAAGAGCAATCAGAGATCGCACAGAAAAATTTATGTGCTCGTTTTTCCCGCGCGCCGTTCGAGATTGGAACGGTAGAGAGACAGCCTGAGGGTGGTTCCCTGAACCCTCGGCCAGGTATTTACTGTGATTAGCTGAGTAATCACGTAGATGTAGACTGACGGCCGCTTCCATTTCTTTCTGCTGTTATTCAGTTCAAACAAGACCTCCGGCAATCATGAAAAGATGAACCACGGTAGTTTTGTGAAATGGTATGACAGAGCGAAGTGGCGCAGTGGTTAGCACACTGGACTTGCATTCGGCAGGACGACGTTTCAAACCCACGTCCGGCCATTCTGATTTATAATTTCCGTGATTTCCCTAAATCGCTTCACGCAAATGCCGGGATGGCACCTTTGAAATGGCACGGCTGATTTCCTTCCCCATCCTTCCCTAATCGGATGGGACGGATGACCTCGCTGTTTGGTCCCTTCCCCCACATTAGCCAACCTGAAATGGTTTGAAGATACTTTACTGCAAAATTTAACGAAAACCACTAGAACTCATTATCATTTGTTTATACAAGATAAGGCACCCACAAGGACAACAAATAAAAACGACGTCGTTTGCTGGCTGGAGAAACGTAACGTAACGTATGACGGTAACTTTACATGGGCAGGATTATTAGAACTTGTGTCGCAACGCAAGTCAAAGAACCCAGTTTACATTGTGGATGAAATAGCAAAAAAAGAAAAAAAGGACATAAAATGCTCAAAATGCTTCCCTGCCATTGAGACCTCAACGCAGTTGGTGGCTCATGTCTGTAACAATGACGTGTGTCGCTTTGGATCGGAGAAGATTTTCTCTGGTTTCGGGCGGCTAGCGGAAATGGTAAAGACTGCCAGTCTTGCTTGCGAGATTGAGGCGGAGCTCACTATCTGCAACATCGTCGATAGAATCGATTGTGGTCCTTTGGTGCAGAGCCGAGTGGAGGGTCTGAATCAGAGGCTCAGGCGGTTCTGTGACCGTGTAGGCTGCAGATTCATTCACTTGCGCCATTAGGTGGTGTGTTCCTGAATGCCGCTTAATAGGGCAGGAGTCAATTACACACATGAAGCGGCTACACGGGTAGCGGGAGTGTATGGAAGGGACTGGGCGGTGTTTTAGGTTAGAGAGTCTCAGCAAACCACAGAAAGGACGACCCTCTAAAAGGGGGAGGTAAAACACAGTAAGATAGTTGTAGAAACGATCGTATTTGTAGTTGTAAATTGCTGTGTTGGAAAATAACCAGAGCCGGCCGCGGTGGTCTAGCGGTTCCGGCGCTCAGTCCGGAACCGCGCGACTGCTACGGTCGCAGGTTCGAATCCTGCCTCGGGCATGGATGTGTGTGATGTCCTTAGGTTAGTTAGGTTTAAGTAGTTCTAAGTTCTAGGGGACTGATGACCACAGATGTTAAGTCACATCGTGTTCAGAGCCATTTGAACCATTTTTTTGAAAATAACCAGAGCTCCAAGCCCTAATAGAAAGCACTGAGGCTCAAATAGTAACAAGTACAGAAACCTGGCTAAAGCAGGAAATGAGTTCAGCCGACATTTTTTCAAACGATCTAACAGTGTTCAGAAACGATAGATTCAATATAGTTGGTGGTGGAATATTTATTGCTGTCAGAAGTAGTGTGTCTTGTAGTGAAATTGATGTAGATAGTTCCTGCGAAACAGCATGGGTAGAGGTTATATTTGACAATGGGACTAAAGAATTAATTGGATCGTTTTACCGACCCCCCCCCCCCCCTCCGTCTCAGAAGATATTGTTGTTGAACAGTCCAAAGAAAATTTGAGTCTATTTCAAATAGGTATCCCACTCATACAATTATGGTCGGTGAGGACTTCAATCTACCCTTGATATGCTGGAAAAATTACACGTTTAAAGCCGGTGGCAGGCATAAAACGTCATCCGAAATTGTACTGAACGCTTTCTCAGAAAATTATTTTCAACAACTAGTTTATGAGCCCACTCGAAGCGTATATGGTTGCGAAAGCATACTTAACCTCTTAGCAACAAATAATCCTGGACAAATAGTGAGTATCGTTACGAATACAGGGATTAGCGACCACAAGGCAGATGCTGCTAGGCTTAATACCGTAACACCTACAACCATCAAAGAAACGCAAAGTATATCTATTTAAAAAAAAGCTGATAAAAATGCTCTTAACGCCTTTTTAAGAGACAGTCTTCGCTTCTTCCGATCTGATCATGTAGGCGTAGAAAAGCTGTGGAATGATTTCAAAGAGACAGTATCGACAGCAATTGAGAGATATATACCACATAAATTAATGAGTGATGGTACTGATCCCCCGTGGTACACAAAACGGGTCAGATCGCTGTTGCAGAAGCAACGAAAAAAGCATGCTAAATTTAAAAGAACGCAAAATCCCCAAGATTGGCAAAGTTGTGCAGAAGTTCGAAATATAGTACGTACTTCAATGTGAGATGCTGTTAATAATTTCCACAACGAAACTCTGTCTCGAAATCTGGCAGAAAACCCAAAGCGATTCTGGTCATACATAAAGCACACCAGTAGCAAGACGCAATCAATACCTTCACTGCGCGATAACAACGGTCAAGTCACTGATGACAGTGGCACTAAAGCAGAGTTATTAAACACGGTTTTCGGAAACTGCTTCACCAAAGAGGACGAGGTAAATATTCCTGAATTACAATCAAGAACAACTGCTAAGATGAGAAACATAGAAGTAGATATCCTCGGTGTAGCAAAGCAGCTTAAATCACTCTGGTCCAGATTGTATACTAGTCAGGTTCCTTCCAGAGTATGCTGAAACAATAGCTCCATATTTAGCAGTTACATTAATGGCCATTAAAATTGTTACACCAAGAAGATGACGTGCTACAAACGCGAAATTTAACCGACAGGAAGAAGATGCTGTGATATGCAAATGATTAGCTTTTCAGAGCATTCACACAAGGTTGGCGCCGGTGACGACACCTACAACGTGCTGACATGAGGAAGGTTTGCAACCGATTTCTCATACACAAACAGCAGTTGACCGGCGTTGCCTGGTAAAACGTTGTTGTGATGCCTCGTGTAAGGAGGAGAAATGCGTACCATCACGTTTCCGACTTTGATAAAGGTCGGATTGTAGCCTATTGCGATTGCGGTATATCGTATCGCGACATTGCTGTTCGCGTTGGTCGAGATCCAATGACTGTTAGCAGAATATGGAATCAGTGGGTTCAGGAGGATAATACGGAACGCCGTGCTGGATCCCAACGGCCTCGTATCACTAGCAGTCGAGATGACAGGCATCTTATCCGTATGGCTGTAACGGATCGTGCAGCCACGTCTCGATCCCTGAGTCAACAGATGGGGACGTTTGCAAGACAACAACCTTCTGCACGAACAGTTCGACGACGTTTGCAGCAGCATGGACTATCAGCTCGGAGACCACGGCTGCAATTACCCTTGACGCTGCAACACAGACAGGAGCGCCTGCGATGGTGTACTCGACGACGAACCCCGGTGCACGGATGGCAAAACGTCATTTTTTCGGATGAATCCAGCTTCTGTTTACAGCATCATGACAGTCGCATCCGTGTTTGGTGACATCGCGGTGAACGCACATTGGAAGTGTGTATTCGTCATCGCCATACTGGCGTATCACCCGGCGTGATGGTATGGGGTGACATTGGTTACACGTCTCGGTCACCTCTTGTTCGTATTGACGGCACTTTGAACAATGGACGGTACATTTCAGATGTTTTTCGACCCGTGGCTCTACCCTACATTCGATCCCTGCGAAACCTTACATTTTAGCAGGATTTTTACACAACTGCATGTTGCAGGTCCTGTACGGGCCTTTCTGGATACAGAAAATGTTCGACTGCTGCCCTGGCCAGCACATTCTCCAGATCTCTCACCAATTGAAAACGTCTGGTCAATGGTGGCCGAGCAACTGGCTCGTCACAATACGCCAGTCACTACTCTTGATGAACTGTGGTATCGTGTTGAAGGTGCATGGGCAGCTGTACCTGTACACGCCGTCCAAGCTCTGTTTGACTCAATGGCCAGATACATCAAGGCCGTTATTATGGCCAGAGTTGGTTGTTCTGGGTACTGATTTCTCAGGATCTAAGCATCCAAATTGCATGAAAATGTAATCACATGTCAGTTCTAGTATAATATATTTGTCCAATGAATACCCGTTTATCATCTGCATTTCTTCTTGGTGTAGCAATTTTAATGGCCAGTAGTGTATATACAACCGCTCGCTCACGGAAAGATCCGTACCTAAAGACTGGATAATTGCTCAAGTCACACCAGTACCCAAAAAGGGATGTATGAGTTACCCGCTGAATTACAGACCCATATCACTAACGTCGATTTGCAGTAGGATTTTGGAACATATATTGTATTCGAACATTATGAACTACCTCGAAGAAAACGATATATTGACTCATAGCACGGATTCAGAAAATATCGTTCTTGCGAAACACAACTAGCTCTTTATACTCATGAAGTAATAAGTGCTATCGACAGGGAATGTCAAATTGATTCCATATTTTTAGGTTTTCAGAAGACTTTGGACATCGTTCCTCACAAGCGTCTTCAAACCAAACTGCGTGACTACGGAATAGCGCCTCAGTTCTGCGACTGGGTTCGTGATTTCCTGTCAGAAAGGTCACAGTTCGTAGTAATAGACGGCAAGTCATCGAGTAAAACAGAAGTAATTCCGGCGTTCCCCGAGGAAGTGTTATAGGCCCTATATTGTTCCTGATCCATATTAACGACATGGGAGATAATCTGAATAGCCGTTTTAGATTGTTTGCACATGATGCTGTGTCTTGTAAAGTCATCAGACGACCAAAACGATTTGCCAAATGATTTAGATAAGATATCTGTATGGTGCGAAAAGTGGCAATTGACCCTGAATGAAGAAAAGTGTGAGGTTATTCACATGAGTACTAAAAGAAATCAGCTAAATTTCGATTACGCTGTAAGTCAAACAAATCTGAAGGCTGTAAGTTCAACTAAATACTTAGGGATTACAATTACCTAAATTGGAACGATCACATAGATAATATTGTGGGCAGAGCAAACCAAAGACTGCGATTCATTGGCAGAACGCTTAGAAGGTTCAACATGTCTACCAAAGAGACTGTTTACACTTCGCTTGTCCGTCCTATTCTGGAGTATTGTTGTGCGGTGTGGGATCCGCATAAGGTGGGAATGACGGATGAGATCGAAAAAGTACAAAGAAGGGCAGCTCTTTTTATATTATCGTGAAATAGGGGAGATAGTGCCACAAATCTGATACCTGAATCGGAGTGGCAATTATTAAAAGAAAGGCGTTTTTCGTTGCAACGAGATCTTCTCACGAAATTTCAATCACCAGTTTTTTCCTCCGATTGCGAAAACATTCTGTTGGCACCCACCTACATAGGGAAAAATGATCATCACGATAAAATAAGAGAAATCAGGGCTCGCACAGAAAAAATTAAGTGTTCGTTTTACCCGCACGCCATTCAAGAGTGGAACGGTACAGAGACAGCTTGAAGGTGGTTCATTGAAGCCTCTGCCAGGCACTTTATTTTAAATAGCAGAGCAATCACGTAGATGTACATGTAGAACTGATTTGGGCTCAGGTTCAACGGCATATTGCTACAGAAAATAAAAAGAAATTACGCTGACCGAAGTAGAACGCCTTTTGAAGGAGGCAGTTGAAAAAGTGACACCAAAAGACGGGCAAAAGGTAGTGGATCATGAGAGGAGTGATACAGGCTATGTCTTTCCATTGCCTGATTAGTATGTAGTATATAGTGTACTTTAATGTACATCTTACTTCCATTAAAAGTTGGGTTCGTGATTTTATTTCGATCAGTTTCTCTTTCCTGTTTGGAGACTAAAGAATACTGTTAAGCCAACTTCCATCATCTCCTTATTGGTAAGTTAGACTGGATTGAAATATATTTCATTGTGTGTGGATACCAAGACGTTATTACATTTGTGTTATAGTTTCCGAGATACACTGATAACAAGGAAACATTTCCCAGCGCGAAAATATCTCCTGTTTCAATAACCAACATAACACCGTCCCTAATTAAAATTAAGAAAAGATTTTTGGTGTGCTTATAGATACCACCCAGAGCGATGCTATACTTAAAATTCAGAATTTTTACTTTATTTTTGTAGGAGACAGAGACTTTAAACTTCATTCTCGTTACGAGTTAAATACTGACACGACTGAATAAAAACGTCGTTTTCTGAAGAACGTACACAGGAAACACAATGCAGGACAAAATTTTAAAAGATTCGTTACTGAGCGAGAAATTCACAAAAGTATTGTGAGAGCATTAGGTGTTGAGATATGACGTGTTAAGTTTGAAGCTGTTTACGAACGGGAAAATTTAATCTGTTTAAAAAAATGAAATAAAAATTAACGTACCTCTTTGCCGAATTAAAATTAAGAACAGATTTTTGACATACTGAGAGACACTATAGACTTCTACATCGTATGTGATTTTAAGACTATTTACTTGATTTTTGTGGCAGATACAGGCTTTCAAGCGATTTTGCGTCGCCACGGAGAGGAATGCTCTGTGGCGGCTACCTGCAGACTATTTGACGCGACAAATTCGCATCTTTGGAGCTTAAACATCAAGTGACAACTAGTTTAAATAAGACTATAGCTCTAGGTGGCAGCATAATGGTCTCACAGTCTTCTTCGAACACAGGTTCCACCCAACAGGGTTTCGCGAGAACTACATTTTATTCCAAGGATTCCCATTTACATTTTCCACCCATTTATGTCACACTTCTCAAAAATGGTTCAAATGGCTCTGAGCATTATGGGACTTAACATCTGTGGTCATCAGTCCCCTAGAACTTAGAACTACTTAAACCTAACTAACCTAAGGACATCACACACATCCATGCCCGAGGCGGGATTCGAACCTGCGACCGTAGCGGTCAAGCGGTTCCATACTGAAGCGCCTAGAATCGCACGGCCACACTGGCTGGCTATGTCACACTTCTGTAAGGACTATACCGACCTGTTACAATCCTAGGAGCGCATGTGCATGGTGATTCCGTGATGATGATATGAAATTCCAGGGATGACTGAGAAGGGTAAATGTGAGGAACCTTAGTCCGGAAAGTACCGAGTCGAAAGTCAGAAGCGAAAAATCATTCTAATACCTCTTGACAGTGGAATACATGTACCATTACTGTTGTTGCTTCGATTGTAGGGTAGACAACTTTCAGAGGTGGTAGTATGGACCAAAGCAAGGGAAAAAAGTCTAGTAAATATGGGCTGTAAAACGCATACCTTAAGACTTACGAGCACTTGTTCATCTTCGATAGTGTCAAACGTATCTCTTCTTCTGCAAGCTCTTTGCTTTCCATATTCCTAGAGGCGGCAGTAGGGACCAAAACAAGAAAAAAATATCCAATAAACATGGGCTCTGACATGCATATATTAAGAACTATGGCCACTTGTTCAGTAGAAGAGATGTTTCGCAGTAGTGAAGATGAACAAGACTTGCGTCTTGTATGCGATTTCCTTTACAGACGCATTGCATTTTCCGCAGAATCCCTCCAACAAACTAGTCTTCTATTCCCTTTACGTAAAACTGATTTTACGTTCTTGCCCCATTTCATATGGGTCTTAAGTATTAATTCTAAATACTTACACGCTGTGACATTCTCAAGATGTTAGCTACTAACGTTGAAATCAGATACCATCGGCTTCTTTCCCTTTGTTGGAGGCATTACCTTACATTTATTCATATTTAAAGAGAGCTGCAGTTCCTTACTATCGTCCAACGATGGTACTTCCTTTACGAGTATGCAGCTTCTAGAACGGAGCAATGGCTGTTGATTACCTCATCTCCAGGAATTCGTAGTTTGCGAATGCTGTTGACTCGGTTTTAAAGAAGTCTTTACTAACAGCTCTTGAGTACAATAGCAGTCTGTTAGTACACTGAAGAATATAAAGATAGAACCATGTAGCTTGGACACGCCAAATATTTCGTGAACGGTTCTATTTATGGAAACGAACTTTTACACATGTTATAGTACGCAAACGGGGGAGTAATTAGCTGTATTGACAACACTGGCCTTTTTCATCCATCGAGATACTGACGCAATTGTTGTATTTTAAATGAAATGTTATACCTTTTACAAAGCCATTTGAAACCCCTTGCAAAGCAGAGTTCAGATTCTTAAAGTTTGTAGTGTTACTTCCTCAAAAGCAGCTAGGTAATTTCCTAAAAACAAGAAGAAAAACACTACCTCTCCTGTGGTGAAGGCCTAACATCGCTGAAGAGATCTTGGCCAGATGACGGAACACCCGCTCAAGACATTAGAGTCAGCTCTGCTTTCTGGTGTGTCTGGGTTTTTGACATTGCTTGAAGTATGATTTTCAGTAAAGGAAAAAGCTATAAATTCTTTTGATTTGCGATGAATGTCGTAGAAAATTCAGATTGTACTCTGAAACGCACACTAATTGTGGATTTGCATCGCGAAAAAAAAATGAAATTACCTTGCTGTCTTTGCGAAAATTTCACTGCAAAGCTTAATATACAGCACATCACTCTACTCCTCTTCCCATGTCCGCAGCTCGTGGTCTAGTGGAACCGGCACGGTAGCTCAGCATGTTCGGTCAGAGGGTTAGCCACGTTCTGTAATAAGAAATTGAGTGAACAGATCAACGAACAACCTGAACGGGTGTCATCGGACGTCCACCCCGAACAAATTCAACGAACAATATAGAGCAACATCAAAATTGAGTAAAGGAATCAACGATCAACTTGAACAGATGTCATGTGACGTCCGCCCAGACCAAACGCATTGAACAACACCGAACAAAACAAAGGGAAAAAAAGTGGCTAGCGTCATCATCATCATCATCATCATCATCATCATCATCGGTGACAGTGGCTAGATTGGATTGTGTAAAAAAATAGACTTTTAAAAATTGGGCCTTCGTAGGGCGCTGATGACCGAGCAGTTGAGCGCCCCACAAACCAAACATTATCATCCTCTTCCCATTAGATTTCGAATGACATTAAAAAAGGATATCGTTCATTAAACAAATTTACTCAGAATTTCCGTAGATAAAAATATGAGTGTTACCAGTACAGAAAATTAATTGCCCACCTTTGTGTACTGACATTTGTCAGAAACTCGATTTCTATGCCCTAAATGGAAGTTTTTACGAAATTCTCGGTGTGACCAAGTTACGTGATTAATCTTAGTACGTAGGTACGTAGTTATGACCCAGAATATGTCGCCCATGACGGAATTTCCCCACCACAGAACTGTAGAAACGCCTTAACAAATCTGTATTTGCAATTCGAATGTTAGCAGACATAGGCGACATAAAAATGAAAAAGCTTGCTTACTTTGCCTACTTTCATTCCATAATGTCACATGGTATAATATTTTGGGGTAACTCTTCAAGTGAAACAGAAGTTTTCAGAGTCCAAAAGCGTGTAGTATGTATTATTTGTGGAGTAAATTCACGGACATCCTGTAGAAACCTCTTCAAAGAACTGGGTATACTAACTACTGCCTCTCAGTATATTTACTCCTTAATGAAATTTGTCCTAAATAATATATCTCTTTTTCCAACAAACAGCTCAGTTCATACATACAATACCAGGAACAAAAATGAGCACAAGGACTTAGTTCAAAAAGGGGTCCACTACTCAGGAACACTCATCTTCAATAATTTGCCAGCAAACATAAAAAATTTAGTTACAAATAAAGATCAGTTTAAAAGGAGCCTGGAAGACTTACTAGTGGCCAACTCCTTCTACTCCACTGACGAATTTTTTAATAGAAACAAATGATGTATTGTATATATTCATACTATTAGTATTGTTATTTCAGCTTTAAAAAAAAATTGACATGTTCCACATCCACGAGGATCTCCTCAGCACGAATCTATGGAACGAATAACTAATGTAATCTAATCTCTAATCCACTGCCCCCTACACCGCTCTGACATTGGCCAATTGCCGTATGTATAAAGTGGCGTGAAATTAAAAAATTCAAGATGGTGCATTTCATGTTGGTGGAAGCAGGTCACTTGTGCTAAATGTAGGAGTCAAGATGGCCCTCGTGTTTTCCACTTACATGTCTCTTTGACATCAGAATCCAAGTTGCTACCAGTCTACTGACCTACTTAACATGTTTGCTGAAAGCTATTATTCACTGTGACGTGTATGGCTGCTTATAAGCATTCCAGAGTTTTCTTCTCAGACGTCACCATTTAAACAGTTATTACCCAAAGCTCAAAATGGCCAATGCATATGTCATACAGCATAGCATTATTTCAATTCTAAAATCGTAAGCCTACTTTTCCACTAAGTTTAAGGATTGCCCTTCTGAAGTTACAGTTTAAACAAGTTGTTTTGGAACTGACTTTAGACTGTTTGGTTGTCACAATCATATGTACTAACCTGTTATAAATACACTAGTGCTATGTTTAAACAATGCTGACAAAGATTAAAGTTTAAACCGTTCCCCCACCACCACCAATCACAGTTTTAAACAATTTACCCCCACCATTTTAAGTTTCAAACACAAAAGCTCACTTCTTCCAAGTTTAAAATGATAGGTAAAATTCACTTATTCTAAGGTTAAAAATGGTGAAAAATTCAAAATCTACTCACCCTAAGGTTAAAATTATGGGAAGACAATTGACTGTCACAACGACAGAGAAGCACTGGTGAACCCCATTGGCCATCACAACTACAGAAAACATGTTCTAATTTTAAAAGTGTGTAACTCACTGATGCAGCCTGCACGTTTGTCATACACTCATCTCTGCCGTGTGTGGTGGGGAAAGAAATGGAAGACATACTCACGCGCCACCCCAAACGGAAATCGAGTCACAGGCAGGTGCTGGCTCATGTCAGCTCGTGCTCATGGTCCGCCATACCGCTCTGTGAAGTGCCGGGCCACGCGCCGCGTCAGAGGTATCCACACAGACCGACTGACCACATATAATTCAGCACCAGTATCACTCGTAGTGCACCGAGGCCCATGAGAAAGGCAGGCCGCGGCACGTATGTCACAGCACGTGACCCTGCAGGTCTTACAAGTGCCAGATGCCATCTCTGGCGGGAAGTGGTTCAAATGGCTCTGAGCACTATGGGACTCAACATCTGAGGTCATTAGTCCCCTAGAACTTAGAACTACTTAAACCTAACTAACCTAAGGACATCACACACATCCATGCCCGAGGCAGGATTCGAACCTGAGACCGTAGCGGTCGCGCGGTTCCGGACTGAAGTGCCTAGAACCGCACGGCCGGCCGGGGGGGGGGGGGGGGGGGGGGGGTGAGTGCAAAACTATTTTAGATGAAGACGAAAAGGTATTATGGACAATGGATGTGAGTGGACAGTGATTAAAATCAATGGGGAAAGTTGAAAATTTGTGCTGGACCGGGGTTCGAAACTGGGTTTTCTGCTTACTAAGCAGATGCTACGACTATTAAGCCATCGAGACGCAATGGTCATTGCAACTGCACAAACTAGCCTAGCACGCCTCCCATCAGACTCATCTACATCTACATACATACTCCGCAATCCACCATACGGTGCGGCGGAGGGTACGTCGTACCACAACTAGCATCTTCTCTCCCTGTTCCACTCCCAAACAGAACGAGGGAAAAATGACTGCCTATATGCCTCTGTACGAGCCCTAATTCCTCTTATCTTATCTTTGTGGTCTTTCCGCGAAATGTAAGTTGGCGGCAGTAAAATTGTACTCCAATCAGCCTCAAATGCTGGTTCTCTAAATTTCCTCAGTAGCGATTCACGAAAAGAACGCCTCCTTTCCTCTAGAGACTCCAACCCGAGTTCTTGAAGCATTTCCGTAACACTCGCGTGATGATCAAACCTACCAGTAACAAATCTAGCAGCCCGCCTCTGAATTGCCTCTATGTCCTCCCTCAATCCGACCTGATAGGGATCCCAAACGCTCGAGCAGTACTCAAGAATAGGTCGTATTAGTATTTTATAACCGGTCTCCTTTACAGATGAACTACATGTTCCCAAAATTCTACCAATGAACCGAAGACGACTATCCGCCTTCCGCACAACTGCCATTACATGCTTGTCCCACTTCATATCGCTCTGCAATGTTACGCCCAAATATTTAATCGACGTGACTGTGTCAAGCGCTACACTACTAATGGAGTATTCAAACATTACAGGATTCTTTTTCCTATTCATCTGAATTAATTTACATTTATCTATATTTAGAGTTAGCTGCCATTCTTTACTCCAATCACAAATCCTGTCCAAGTCATCTTGTATCCTCCTACAGTCACTCAACGACGATACCTTCCCGTATACTACAGCATCATCAGCAAACAGCTGCACATTGCTGTCCGCCCTATCCAAAAGATCATTGATGTAGATAGAAAACAACGGCGGACCTACCACACTTCCCTGGGACATTCTAGATGATACCCTCAACTCCGATGAACACTCACCATCGAGGACAACGTACTGGGTTCTATAACTCAAATTCATGTGTGAAAGAACAGTTACCACATATATGATCTGTTGGGACTCTGAAGGGTTTATAACGTTTGATGTCCTCCCATAAGTATATTGCGCTACCTTGAGGAAATTGAAGAAACGACTGCATCTTGGTCACCTCCACAAAAACGCAAACCAACTTCTCCTTCTCGATGACTACGGAAGGCCTCATACAAGTCTTTGCACCCAAGAGCAGCTCACAAAATTTCATTGGACTGTTCTTCATCATCCACCCTGCAGTCTGGATCTCACACAATCCAACTTCCATTTCTTTGGTCCAATGAATAGTGCACTCTGCAGGAGCAGTACATGGATAATGGAAAAGTTATTGATGCAGCAAGATGTTGGCTTCAACACCGACCAGTAGAGTGGTAGCACGCCGGCATACAGGACCTCTCAGTAAGGTGGTGTAAGGTCGTCACATTGAACAGAGATTATGTTGGAAAATAGGATTTTGTAGCCAAAAAAGTGGATAATAATATGGTGTATTGGAATCCTGAATGAAACTAAACACTTGTAGAAAAAAAAATGTGTTGCATTACTTACTGGACACCCGTCATACATGCAGAGCGTAAGTTTGAGAATGACTCTGATAAGTGCATCTGCTGTCCTGCAAATGTAGAAGATTGGGCAGATTGCATTAGGCAGTTATAAAAAGTTAGGTTTTTTTATATCTACAGAAAGCTGTAAATTTCAGTTTACAGGATATTATAGTCGCTGTTATCGATTTCTAGCAACACAATCATCTTGGACTTTGAGTGTCTACCATCATAGTATTGTACGTAGAAAACCGTTACCACTAAAGCAACAGAACAGATGCTCAGCTTGTGGGCGTATTGTGTTTCTGTCTGTGTATTGCCGCAGCTGTATTTCATGATTCTGCTGGAATACCAGCATCATGTCCACAACGATGGCTGATTAATGAGGAATCCTTAAATGATAACGTAACCTAATCTTCTAAAAACAGATATATTTATTTCACACATTTGTTTCCATGGTAGGTACACACACACACACACACACACAGTTAATAGTATTTACTTGCACATCATAAAACAAACGAGAAATAATGTAAAGGGGTGTGAGTTATGGGGAGAATACATAGCCACTGACACCTGTATAGCAGAAAGACTCAACCACAAAATGAAATCACAACTAAAGAAAAATGCAAACAAGCAGAGAATGCAAACGCCACAGAACACCACAGACATTACAGCACACACAGAAACACAAAACAGTAACACTCATGACATGACTAAAAGCAAGAAATGGTACACCTTAACATACAAACACAAATCAACACACAGACTAGCAAATATATGAAAGAAACAAGGATTACTCATTACTTACAGAACAAGGAGCACACTCCAGTCACATTTACAAACAACAATAGACAGACCAAATAAATATCAAGGAGCAGGTATACATTTGTTAGAATGTCATGAACTTGAATCAGTATATCTGCAGATAACAGGTAGTAATTTCAAAACTACATATAAAGATCATATAAGAATTGCTGAACAACTAGAAGAGGACATGAAAATTGCTAGAGTGAACAATCAGAAAAGAACTCCTTGCCTTGCAGGAAACTTTCATATACAAAGAGCCCTTGCAGTGAAAGAGAAAGAAATTAATCACCAAATCGCTATAAACAATAATGCATTGATCATGTTAGCCACTAATAACACACAGAAATGTGGAACATAACCAGAATAAATAATCAGTGAATCTGCTTCTCTCTCTCTCTCTCTCTCTCTCTCTCTCTCTCTCTCTCTCTCTGCCTCCCTCCCTCCCTCCCCCCCTCCCTCCCCCCTCCCCCCTCCCCCTCCCTCCCTCCCTCCCTCCCTCCCTCCCTCACCCCTTATCCCTATCCCTATCCCTCTGCTTCTCCCTCTCCCTCTCTATCTTCCTCTCAATCTTCCGCTCCCTCCCCCCCCCCCTCTATACCTCCCCCCCAACAAGACAAAGAAAAGAAGAAAGATAAACACACAATGAAAAGTGCAAGTGAAGCGTTGTAATAAACATGGGTGAAGAAACGCCGGATATCGGCTATCTGGAGTATGACGGCCAAGTAAACATATCTCCAGGGCCACACACATGGACGAGCATAATCGGAAATCGTTACTAACACCAAACGACAATTTTAATTCTCTAAACCTGTGCTACAAAAGTTGTTTCTAAGCTGAAAAAAAGAGAAAACCTTGAGAAAACCTGATGTAGTAACACACTTGTAACTACCGCATAATCCACTGCTACATTTCCAGATCGCTACATGAAAGAGTGTCAAAGGTGTATGGCTAGAAGAGTAAAAGTGAGAATGCTACTATTGTCACTGTCAAAGTTAGAAATTATAGGAATGAATGCACCCTCGGAACAGAAGTATATTGCTGTAAGATATATGGACGAGATAATCCTTCTGCTTTCTGTTCACGTGCTGCACCACCTGCCAATTACCATTGCATTAGACCTGCTACAATATGCTTGAGGAGACTGCAGGTGTGAGAATCGACGGAATGAGCGTGACACCTACCTCACAACACATCTGAGATGGACCGCACCAGATGTGAATTGCACTGGTACATCAAAAGGCCTTCTGCACAGGCCCTCTCTGTATACTGCAGTAGACGTGGGGTAGTGGTTGGGTGGATGTGGGAATGCAGCACACACTCCGCCATGCCACTCCACCATGGGGGCCTGAGCTGCATGGCTGTCACCATGCCAGTCTTGTCACAAGTCCTGGTGCACGTTCTGTGGCTGTGCTTATGGATGCATAAGTGACGATAACCTCCCTCATTTTCTGTTTCTTTCAAATAAAGATTTATTTGAGACATTCATTAGTCACTGTTCATTATCCCTCCATAAAATTTATATTGGGACAGTGTCAGTGGATAAAAAAAGCCCCCACCGCAGCTGGTTTTATCAGCACTGTATCGTTTTGTGATCTGTAGTGTGTGTGTGTGTGTGTGTGTGTGTGTGTGTGTGTGTGTGTGTGTGTGTGCGCGCGCGCTGGCGTGCACGTCGGCTTGCACGCCTTTGTGTGCTTACTGTTTATGGACTGTGAGCTACAGCAAACATATGTGTGTATGTGTGTGATAGCATCCACATAGTGTAATATGTTATGTAGGTCAGCTTTACTGCCAGAATTGGTGCAATGTGGAACTTAGTAGGTCCACTATTTAGTCATACACTTCCATTGCGTAATTTTTCGGTAATTGTTAAACATGGTATCAGTATAGTTAGTATGGTAGGTCAATAATTATTAGCCACAGGAATTGGGTAATAGCCAGAGGATAATTATTGAACGCACTTTTTTCCTTATTATTCTGTCTGTACCTTCCACTACAGTGAACAGAACACACGTGATGGTGAATAAGTAGTGACTGCAGCTTTCCCACCGTTTTAAGGCACCCTGTTGGTCCAGAGAAGTGGTAGGATAGTGGCATCATAGTTCGCCATCTTGGCCGCGATCTTCAGTTATGTCATAGGTACAGTTCGACGCATAGGAGCTGACTACACTAGCTCCCTCTTTGATCCACTACATCTTTTTGCTTCTATTACCGTGTAATTTCAGCCGTGTCAGTTTTACCTATGGTATTAATTATGATACACTCTGTACTTCGTTCCACCGTGGAAGAACAGAGAGCTGTTAAATTTTAAGTTAACTGTAATTTTAAAGTAAAGTTCATGTCACAGAATAATTTTTCGAAATTTCAAAAACTTTATACGACCTGTTTTCCGTTTTTGATGAAATAACACTGAAATCCTAAAAAAATTCGTGTTAAAGCCATGCCTAACAATCATAACAAAATCAAAAGGTATCTTACGGATTGTGGGAAGCTTTCGTCGACCTGTACTAACAATGCAGAATCGCTGTAGAAGCATCAGTGTCAGTGGAAAGAACTGGTTGAGTAACGCTTCCGTGTCCTCCCGCGCTGTGGTGGGTGCTGGAGCTGACGGTCATTGTCCTGTCGGCAAGATGCGTCTCCCCGGCTCGTCTCAGGTTCCCTCTTTTTGTAAGAGTTCGACTCTTTCTTCTGCACACAAAGGAGTCTGAAGGCGAAGAGGAGGGGCTACCGGAGTGCATAACCTTCTCTGTGGGTGATCGTCCTTACGTAAAGCAATAATGAGAGATTTGAGGTGGTCTGTCTACAGCAAGCCCGGCAGTTAGAACAAATATTCAGTCATCGTGTCAGCATAACAGATAGGATGAATCTGCTACTATTTGCTGATGGCGCTGTAGTGTACGGAAAAAGTGTCGTCGTTGAGTGGCTGTTGGATGTTATAGGATGACTTAGAATTTCTATTTGGCGTGATGAATGGCAGTTTGTTTTAAGTGTACTAAATTGTACATTAATTCGGATGAGTGGGATAAAGAATATTGTAATGATACAGTACAGCATTAGTGGTGTGCTGCTTGACACATCCATGTCGATTAAATATCTGGCCATAACCTTGCAAAACGATATGAAATGAAACGTGTCAAATAGCTGCCCTCCGTATTTGGAAAAAAAAACGCCTCTGAAACTCCTCAATTTCTGAACTTTTACTTTCCTTACCTTTATGTGATACACGAAGTACAGTCGAAAAATTCTTGGAATCTTTTGAGAAATAATATATCATTCTGGATCTTTTACCTGAAGACAGAACCAAGTGTACTGATATAACTCAAGCAGTGGTCTCGATGAAATCCCTTTACCAAATAGATACGAATGGCCAGATCTCTTAGCTGATTGGCTTACACCGAAGACAGACCGCGCCGCCCAAGAACGAGGCGACGTTATATTACGGACTCTGTAGATGACATTACAGTAGCTGTTAGATGGGTAGAGCAGTCCGCTGATCAGTGTTCTCGTGTTTATACTGTGGGCAGTGGACTGCAACGGCAACGAGAATAGCGCACCTTCTGGCAATTTGGCAGGTTTTTTCTAAGTAGAAATTTTGGCCGAGTTGTCTGTAGGATACTCTTTTTAAGTTCGCTACTGCACACATCAACAAAAACGTTTTGCATCACCTCGGTTCCAAGAATTCCGGAACCTGTACGGAAAATTGGAATAGAGATCAACATAAACATCATTTCCGCCCTTTTTGTTACTAATGAAAACCACGCATTGCATGTTGTACCGCCATACAGCGAGACCTTCAGAGATGGTGGTCCAGATTGCTATACACATCGGTACTTCTAATATTCAGTAGCACGTTCTCTTGCATTGATCCATGCCTGTATTCGTCGTGGCATACTATTCACAAGTTCATCAGGGCATTGTTGGTCCAGATTGTCCCACTCATCACCGGCGATTCGGCGTAGATCCCTCAGAGTGGTTGGTGGGTCACGTCGTCCATAGAGAGCAGTTTTTTGTATCGATTTGATGCGTCCTTCTCGGATCGGTCTAATAAATCTGAGTTCTTCCCCAATTTTAATTTTTCTCGATTTCAGCGCCATCTGTCAATGGTTTAAAAAATGTTTCAGACAAAACTTGATTACTTTTTTATGGAGAATCCGAATCTGCAATTAAAAAAATGGGGGTTTCCATTTAAGATTTAAAAGTTGCCCCCCGCCCTACCCAAGGGGTTGGAGGCTGGGGGTGACATGTAGTATCATTTGATGTCCCCCTCTGAGCTTACGAACTTGTCTTACCCACTATTTTTACCCAATGTACAGTTTTCGAGATAACCTCATCCGAAACTTCAGATGGACCACCCTGATCGTGACCGGGCCAAATATCTCACGAAATAAGCGTCAAACGAAAAAACTACAAAGAACGAAACTTGTCTAGCCTGAATGGGGAAACCAGATGGCGCTGTGGTTGGCCCGCTAGATGGCGCTGCCAAAGGTAAAATGGATATCAACTGCGATTTTTTAAATAGGAACCCCCATTTTTTATTACCTATTCGTGTAGTAAGTACAGAAATATGAATGTTTTAGTTGGACGACTTTTTTCGCTTTGTGATAGATGGATGGCGCTGTAATAGTCACAAACATATGGCTTACAATTTTACACCAACAGTTGGTAACAGTTAGGTTTTTTAAATTAAAATACAGAACGTAGGTACGTTTGAACATTTTATTTCGGTTGTTCCAATGTGAAAGAAATCCGTGGACATCAGATCCGGTGAACGTGCGGGCTTCGACGACCAATCCACCTGTCATGAAATATGCTGTTCAATACCGCTTCAACCGCACGCGAGCTATGTGCCGGACATCCGTCTAGTTGGAAGTACATCATCATTCTGTCATGCAGTGAAACATCGGTAGAATTACGTAGAAAATCAGCATACATTGCACCATTTAGATTGCCATCGATAAAATGGGGGCCAATTAGCCTTCCTCCCATAATGCCGCACCACACATTAACCCGCCAAGGTCGCTGATGTTCCACTTGTCGCAGCCATCGTGGATTTTCCGTCTCCCAATAGTGCATATTATGCCGGTTTACGTTACCGCTGTTGGTAAGTGACGCTTCGTCGTTAAATAGAACGCGTGCAAATAATCTGTCATCGTCCCGTAATTTCTCTTGTGCCCAGTGGCAGAACTGTACAGGACGTTCAAAGTCGTCGCCATGCAATTCCTGGTACACAGAAATATGGTACGGGTGCAATCGATGTTGATGTAACATTCTCAACACCGACGTTTTTGAGATTCCCGATTCTCGCGCAGTTTGTCTGCTACAGATGTACGGATTAGCTCCGTCAGCAGCTAAAACACCCACTTGGGCATCATCACTTGTTGCAGGTCGTGGTTGACGTTTCACATGTGCCTGAACACTTCCTGTTTCCTTAAATAACGTAACTATCTGGCAGACGGTCCGGACACTTGGATGATATCGTCCAGGATCCCGAGCAGCATACATAGCACACGCCCGTTGGGCATTTTGATCACAATAGCCACACATCAACACGATATCGACCTTTCCCGCAATTGGTAAATGGTCCATTTTAACACGGGTAATGTATCACGAAGCAAATGCCGTCCGCACTGGCGTACTTATACGTTTGTGACTATTATAGCGCCATCTATCATAAAGCGAAAAAAGTGGTCCAACTAAAACATTCATATTTCTTTACCTACTACACGAATATGTAACAAAAAATGGAGGTTCCTATTTGAAAAAACGCAGTTGATATCCGTTTGACCTATGGCAGCGCCATCTAGCGGGCCAACCATAGCGCCGTCTGGTTTCCCCCTTCAAGCTAGACGAGTTTCGTTCTTTGTAGTTTTTTCGTTTGATGCTTATTTCGTGAGATATTTGGCCCGGTCACTATCAATGGACCACCCTGTATATAAAACCTACTTGTAAAGGAAGTCAATTATATTTCCAAGGACTACGTAGAACATACACTAAAATAAACAATTTTTAAGACAGTTTATGGATTAAATGAAAAATTGCCGTGCCCAGATACCCTTGATACGCATCTGTGTTGAGTTAAATGAGACCACAGGATCCGAAAGAGTCTCCTGCCAGCGCACTAGCGCGCCGTGGCGATCTCAGCTGGTGCGCTTATCTGCAGTTGTATACCACAAAGGCCGTGCCTGCCCATTGGTCGGTTTGCACGCGAAGGGGGTCGCACGCAGCTGCACCGTCGGCCTCTCGTGTCAAACCGGCTGCGTTGCAGCTGCTGCCGCGCTCACATCTGCTCGCGAGTCTGCACCATTTCTGTAATTACTATTAAATTCGCTAACGAGAAATCAGCCTCAGCTGGCTGACTGCAGCGACCAGCTCTCTGGAGACGTTTACTGGAGTTGCAGGGATTGAAAACACGTCAATCGAAAGAAATTCCGAAGAAAGAATTATTTTATTATTTTCTTTTAGTAGGGTACATAACACTGCGCCAGCACTGTGTTACTACTGTCTGGTCCTGGTCTTCGACACTGCAGTCTCTAAGCGGCTTTGTGACTGGATGCAGGTCTTCCTTGCAGATAGAACTCAACTCGTCGTATTTAACGGGACGAAATCGACGCATCTATATCTATACTCAGCAAGCCACCCTACGGTGTGTGGCGAATGGCATCTGGTTTGCCAGTGTCGCTACCCTCTTTTCCAGTTACAGTATGATTGCTGCAAAGAATGATGCTGGTAACTCTCCGTGTTGGCTCGAATCTCTCTAATTTTATATTGACGGTCTTTTCCTGACATACACTTAGGAGGAAGCAATATATTGATTGGCTCTTGTAGGAACGTGTATGATCTCGGAATTTTAACGGTGAACCACACCATACGCCTCTCTTGCGGCGTCTGCCACTGGAATCGACTGACAATCTTCGTGACGCTTCCTTGCTTACTACACTACTAGCCATTAAAATTGCTACACCACGAAGATGACGTGCTACAGACGCGAAATTTAACCGACAGGAAGAAGATGCTATGATATGCAAATGATCAGCTTTTCAGAGAACTCACACAACGTTGGCGCCGGTGGCGACACCTACAACGTGCTGACGCGAGGAAAAATTCCAACCGATTTCTCATACACAAACAGCAGTTGACTGCCGTTGCCTGGTGAAACGTTGTTATGATGCGTCGTGTAAGAAGGAGAAATGCGTACCATCACGTTTCCGACTTTGATAAAGGTCGGATTGTAGCCTATCGCGATTGCGGTTTATCGTATCGCGACATTGCTGTTCGCGTTGGTCGAGATCCAATGACTTAGCAGAATATGGAATCGTTGGGATCAGGAGGATAATACGGAACGCCGTGCTGGATCCCAACGCTGCATCACAAACAGGAGCGCATGCGATGGTGTACTCAACGACGAACCTGAGTGCACGAATGGCATAACATCATTTTTTTGGGTGAATCCAGGTTCTGTTTACAGCACCATGATGGTCGCATCCCTGTGTTGCGACATCGCGGTGAACGCACATTGGAAGCATGTATTCCTCATCGCCATACTGGCGTATCACCTGGCGTGATGGTATGGGGTGCCATTGCTTACATGTCTCGGTCACCTCTTGTTCGCATTGACGGCACTTTGAACAGTGGACGTTACATTTCAGATGTGTTACGACACGTGGCTCTACCCTTCATTCGAACCCTGCGAAACCCTACATTTCAGCAGGATAATGCACGACCGCATGTTCCAGGTCCTGTGCGGGCCTTTCTGGATACAGAATATGTTCGACGTTTGCCCTGGCCAGTACATTCTCCAGATATCTCACTAACTGAAAACGTCTGGTCGATGGTGGCCGAGCAAGTGGCTAGTCACAATACGCGTCACTACTCTTGATGAACTGTGGTATCGTGATGAAGCTGCATGGGCAGCTGTACCTGTACACGCCATCCAAGCTCTGTTTGACTCAATGGCCAGACGTATCAAGGCCGTTATTATGGCCAGAGGTGGTTGTACTGATTTCTCAGGATCTATGCACCCAAATTGCGTGAAAATGTGATCACATGTCAGTTCTAGTATAATATATTTGTTCAATGAATACCCGTTTATCATCTGCATTTCTTCTTGGCGTAGCAATTTTAATAGCCAGTAGTGTAAATGACTCTTTCACGAAATGTGCTGTTCTTCTTTGGTTTTTCTCTATTTCCTCTATCAGTGCTATCTGGTAAGTATCCCATACTGACGAGCAATATTCAAGCACTCATCGAACGAGGGTTTTGTAAGCTACTTCCTTTGCTGGTAGACTGCATTTCTTGAGGATTCTTCCAGTGATTCATCAGTCTGCCATTTGCCTTACTTGCGGTTGATTTTATGTTGTCATTCCATTTCAGATCACTCAGTACGCATACTCCTACATATTTGATGGAAGTAACAGCTTATCAGCGATTGTTCTGTTGTTGTGTAATCATACAGCACACAGTAAAGAGTCTTTCTATGTATTCGCAATACGTTAAATTGGTTTACGTTGACGCTCAATTGCCACTCGTTGCACGAAGCGTCGTTCCTCAGCAAGTCTTCCTGCATTTCGCTACAATTTTCTAGCGTCACGACTTCTGTATACAGGAGCATCGTCCACGAAAAGCTTCATGGAACCTCGACGTTATCTACTAGGTCATTCATATATACTCTTAAAATAGGACAGTCGTGGTTGCAAATCGTGGGTGCAAATTGCCTAATGACGATAGGACGATGTTTCCTTACAATTTTTATCTGAATGCCTTGTGCTGGTATTAAAGGACGGATGTTGGCTCACCTCCATTTTTTTACATTAATCTGAAGATACCCCACAAGGGCGAAACGCGTCATCTCCAATAAATAGATAAAACAATTTGCAACCGAGACTGTCTTACTTCAAGAAATTCATAACCGGTTGCTGTGCCGGACACCCAGCACGGAGTGCAGCCAATTTTATTTCCATACACTGTGAGTAAAGGAAACAAATGTTCAAATATGTGTGAATTCCTAAGGGACCAGATTGCTTAGGTCATCGGTCCCTAGACTTACACACTACTTAAAGTAACTTAAACTAACTTATGCTGACAACAACACACACACCCATGCCCGAGGGAGGACTCGAACCCCCGGCTGGAGGAAAAGGAAACAAAAGAAAAAAATGGAGTAGGAATTAAAATCCAAGGAGAAGAAATAAAACTCTTGAGGTTTGCCGATGACATGGTAATTCTGTCAGAGACAGCAAAGGACTTGGAAGAGCAGTTTAACGGAATGGACAGTGTCTTGAAAGGAGGATGTAAGATGAACATCAACAGAAGCAAAACAAGGATAATGGAATGTAGCCGAATTATCAGGTGATGGTGAGGTAATTAGATTAGGAAATGACACACGTAAAGTAGTAAATGAGTTTTGCCATTTTGGGAGCAAAATAACTGATGATCGTCGAAGTAGAGAGTATATAAAATGTAGACGCGATGGCAAGGAAATCATTTCTGAAGAAGAGAAATTTGTTAACATCAAGTATAGATTTAAGTGTCGGGAAGTCCTTTCTGAAAGTATTTGTATGGCGTGTAGCCATGTATGGAAGTCAAACATGGACGATAAACAGTTTAGACAGGAAGCGAATAGAAGCTTTTGGAATGTGGTGCTACAGAAGAATGTTGAAGATTAGATGGGTATATCACGTAACTAATGAGGAGGTGCTGAACAGATTTGAGGAGAAGAATAATTTGTGGCACAACTTGACTAGAAGAAGGGATCGGTTGATAGAACACGTTCTGAGTCATTAAGGGATCATCAATTTGGTATTGGAGGGAAGCGCGCAGTGTGAAAATCGTAGAGGGAGACCAAGAGATGCATACGCTAAGCAGATTCGGAAGGATGTCGGTTGCAGTAGTTACTCGGAGATGAAGAGACTCGAACAGGATAGAGTAGCTTGGAGAGCTGCGTCAAACCAGTCTTTGGACTGAAGACCACAACAGCAACATACTGTGAGAAGTAATGGCCCTCTAACTGCATCGCGCAGTTATCAAGGGTACACGAGTGAGCCTTCGGCTCCGAAAGCCATCGATGATATTTTGTTAAATGGTTCGCAAGCTGACACTTGTTGATGGCCCAGCATTGAAATCTGTAGCAGTTTGCGGAAGGGTTGCACTTCTGTCACGTTGAACGATTTTCTTCAGTCGTCGTTGGTCCCGTTCTCGCAGGATTTTTTTCCGGCCGCAGCGATGTCGGAGATTTAATGTTTTACCGGATTTGTGATATTCACGCTACAGTCGTGAAATGGTTGTACGGGAAAATGCCCACTTCATCGCTACGTCGGAGATGCCTTGCCCCATCGCTCGTGCGCCAACTATAACACCACGTTCAAATTCACTTAAATCTTGATAACCTGCCATTGTAGCAGTAGTAATCGATCTAACAACTGCGCCAGACACTTGTCTTACATAGGTGTTGCCGATCGCAGCGCCGTATTCTGTCTGTTTACGTATCTCGGTATTTGAAAACACATGCCTATACCAGTTTTTTGGTGCTTCACTGTAATACGCGAGCATAAAACATGTTCCAAAATTGTGCAGCTGTCTAACGTGAGAGATATAGGTCAATAGTTTTGTCCCTCTGTTCGACGTTACGTCTTGAAAATGGTAACGACCTGTGCTTCAAGCATTACGAAAGCTTCGCTTCTCTAGAGACCTACTGCTCTAGAGACCTGCTGCTTGAAGAGCAAGAAGTTTTTTCGCATACTCTGTGCAGAATCGAACTGGTATCACGTCAAGTCAACGGGTCTTTTCTCTGTTGAGCGATTTCATTTGCTTTTCTATCACTTCGTCACTTATTTCGATATCTGTCATTCTTTCAAGGCACTAAAGTGCGATCTTCCTCTGTGAAACAGTTTTGGAAAAAGACGTTTAGTATTTCCTCCTTGTTATGTCTTTCTCTCTGTTTCAAAGCCATTGTGGTCACAGACTGTCTGGACAGATGGTTTCGATCCGTTTACGGATTTAACATTGCATCAGAACTTCTTAACATTTTCTGTCCAGTTGGTAGATAGAATCTTACTTTCGTATTCGTTGAACGCTTCATGCATAGCCCCCTGACTATAATTTTGGCTTCGTTAAGTTTATGTGTGTCTGTGAGGCTTTGGTTACGTTTAAATTTTCAGTGAAACTCTTTGCTTTCGTAACAGCTCCATAACACGGTTGTTGAACAACAATGGGTCTCTTTCAGTCCGGCCGGGGTGGCCGAGCGGTTCTAGGCGCTACAGTCTGGAACCGCGCGACTGCTACGGTCGCAGGTTCGAACCCTGCCTCGGGCATGGATTTGTGTGATGTCCTTAGGTTCGTTAGGTTTAATTAGTTCTAAGCTCTAGGCGACTGATGACCTAAGATGTCAAGTCCCATAGTGCTCGGAGCCATTTGAACCATTTTTGTCGTATTTTTTATTGCTATAGGCGCTCCTCCATCACCAGCATTCAGACTGCCTTTGTGATTACCATTGCAGTCGGAATTTAGAATTTAATTGCTATAAACCTCTGGGTTTCTGCGAGATTTCTGTCCCTAGTGCTATGTGGGCATTGTCACCGTTTATAAGCGAGATCAGTTTAGTGACTTTTCCATAGATGCTCCTATAGTTAACTAATACTATATTAACATTTTATTTCTCAGAATTTGTAATAAGAATTACAGTGTAAAACAAACACATACAAGGTATCACTTACATTACAAAAACAACACTAGAGAAAGAAATTTAAGAAAAAAAACAAGGTTCATGGGACATTAAGTTGTGCGTGCACATTGCACACTGTTCACGACTGTGCTGAGAATGAGGCACTAAATCACATTTTTAGAAATGTTCGAAGCACTTCACAAATTCATTAGTTTCTCTGAGGTGGTTGGTATGTTGAGTCATATGCATTGATGCATGTGGTTCCATGTCTTGAGCATTGGAGGGGGGCTTTTGGGATGGGGCCACAGTACTGACATCACATAGGGCTAAACGTCAGGTGTTGTTGCTACATTGTTGCAACAGCAATAGGGAGTGCTGGAGCGTCTGCAGTATGCTGTTGAGATTGTAGTCAGACCCACGCATATGATCACGGCAGTACGGTAGGAATACACAGTGATAGGCCCTCCTCACGTCGATTAATTGTCTCTGAGGTCTACTTGTTGGGATACATCACTCTTCTCTCGCTGGACTGTACTTTACGTTTCCCAATATTGCAGTTCGACGAGGGATGATGGCACGTGGAGTGACTCCACAAGTGTGTGAGGTCATCCATACAGGATCGAACTAGGAGCGACGATTGCTAAAACTGCTCTCTAATAGAGAGGAGAAGTTAGAAATGAGACCATACATTTGTTAGTGTGGCACGATACTGCTTTGTGTATGCAGATCGGCCAATGCTAGTGAGTTGTAAAAACCCAAACAGGTGAGTATATAGCGTCCCTTTCTGTCCTGAGGCACATGAGACGCCGGTTATGACACCATATGTGATCTTTTTCGTGTACTCACGACAACGTGGTCTGCCTCCAAACGGCTGCCGCGTCCGGAGAGCTAGCTGGCTGTCGCGTGTGGGTCGCGTGTCAGTGTCAACGGCCAGCCTCACTTTCGCTTGTGGCCCGGCGAGGATCCCGCCTAATCCCTCAGGTATACGGCCCGGTGACTGTGAGCTTGCAGGACCGGACGCTCGCCTTCGGGCAGGTAGCCGAAGACCTCTTTTTTTTAGAGCTGGCTGGCCTCTGCATTGCCACGATACCCGTCATCTGCACAGTTCTGACAAAAATCTTATGCCTAACTTTTTCCCATGGCCTTCTATGTTATAATAAATTTACACAATGACACATTGATGGTCTGTCATTTCAGACACTCTTATTTTACTTTTATAGCTATTAATCTATGGCTATCATTATAACAAAATAGAGACCGGTCTCACTACTGTAAATGGTGTGTGACGCTACACTGGATGAACAGCTAAATGTGTGGGCCCACACTAATATTACTATTAATTATATAGATCGACAGTAGACATGCTCAAGAATTAACTACCATTTGCCAACGATCTACATTCTATGTCTTTTAATTAAATTATGTTGTTATGCAGGTCTAAGTTTTACTGTGCTATAAAGAACATGCAACTATGCTACTTTCGCTCGCCAGTCTTTCCTCCATCTCGGGTCTGTGGTTTGGTGACCTGAAAAATAGCATCTCAACAGGCGCGCTCTGCTGAACACTAGTGGTAGAAAACCGCCACACTATTAAGGATCTAGTTATTGTAAAATCCTAAAGTTTAATTTATCCTAGTATATGGTACTCTCTCTATTATCATTATTATTTTTTTCTTTTTATCTTATACAACACTCTTACATAATTCCTGTTCCGCTGAGATGTCTCGCTGCACGCCGCTATTGACGACAGTGATGTGCGCGCCGTACGACATGGCCTCCGAGTTCTCACTACGCCTCACTGAAACTCCAGAGACTGGATTAGCCATGGCTATATAAGACAATAAATTTATAGTTGCAACTTCTTTTTTTTTATGTTATGCAGTATTCGCGATCAAAGCACACCTTTCCAGAGGCAATGTAATATGACAAAGCCAGGACTGGTTCCTGTTGAGGATTCCGTCGCCCAACACACGCCAGCTACAGAGTATGTCACGAATCTCCAAGTATAATTCCTTGGTTATTCATCTGTGACAGTCATGAGCAGCACGCTAAATCCCCAACCAGCACATTGGCATGGTAGGCTTTATGCCCGCATTTCTCTCGTCTAGGGCACCATTGGAGTCAAACGCTCACAGGTTCACCCCGACTTGCAAGACAACGATGCTGGCGCAGCTCTGCAGAAACTATACTGCCCATATTCATCCTCGAAATCACGCAATATACCACAATCTTGCAGTGCACTGACGCGTGTCTGCAAGCATTGATATGAACGTCTCACGAACTGGTTGTGGCCGCTATGGAGCGTATCACGACTTCTCAGAACGCTTCTAAGAGCACGTTCTTGTATGCGCCCGTTTGTGCGACATCTCGTCGTTCATCTTTACCCCTTAACATGGACACCAGATAGGAAAGGACACAAACATTGCTCATGGAAAGGTAGTGCCTCTTATCGCAACGACAGAGGAGATCGCGAACATAGACAAAAAAAGTTAACAGCAGTAAATTCTTATGCGAGAAAACGCAGTGTGCTAATAATTTAGCAATCTTAATCTATTAATGCAACGATTATTGTTCCCCGAAGAAAGGTTCAATATTTGCCTATTCTACTATGTACACCACTTAAACTACTATTATTCCACGAACTTCTTTGTGTGAGAGATGTGGTGGAATCCTATGGACTAGCGCCAATCCCTTGTTAGACTCCCCCTCCTCTGACGTGCATTAGGATTTGCAGGTCTAATTTCAATCTCCTGGTTCTCCTGTTGTCCTTGATTTTGTTCTCTCCAATTACGGTCGCTTTGCCGTTCGTTATTCCTCCTGTCCCAGATTCCTTGTCTAGATTGACCCTGTTCCCTGACGTTCTGGTTTCCGTGTCTCTGGTTTCTATAACCTTGAAAAGCGTAACCTTGATTTCCGTAACCCTGGTTTCCTAACTGACGAGTGCGATTATGCGATCTGTTGTCGTCTTCCCTTGCTGGCCTGTGGTATTTGTTATTTTGCGCCTTCTTCCGGTCCTTTGCGTCTTGTTTATCGAAGACTACTTCGAGTTCGCGCAATAGACTCTTGAATGCATCTACGTCAGACCCACACTTCCCGACAAGTGTCTGTTGATACCTAACTGGCAATTTGGAAAAGCAAAATTTAATGATTTCTCCGTTGCTATATGGACTATCTAAAAACTGATTCTTCTTGAGTAAATCATCAAAAAATTTGGTTGCGCTTCTATGCCCGGACACTTCCAGTTCAGGACAAAATATTATTTCCTCTTTAATCCTATCTTGTGTTTCCTTTGACCAGTAGGTCCGCAGGAATGCACCAACAAATTCCTGATAAGTCCGACACGTCGCTGCCACGCCCCGCATCTTTTCCGCGGCTTGGCCTTCGATGTGTCCACACATGAATTCTAATTTTGCCTGAGTTGGCCTTGACGACGGTAATGAATTTGTAAACTGCATCACCCAGCTTTTCGGATGCATCGACCCTCCATTATCTTTGAACTTCTGGAATTTTAGTATCGACAGGAAGTGATTGTGATCAAAATCCTGTCCGATCCTCGCACTTCTGTTGTCACTCGTTTCCGGTACTTGCACGTCTGCTGAGTGTCCTGATCTATCTTGCTGATAACTGTGATTTGCTACCTCTGTATCACAGTGGACGTGGCATTCAGCATTCACTCTTCTAAGTGGGCTGCAATTATTGGAACTATTACTCTCTGTTTCTGCGTGTGCATTGTTAGTTCCGCACTCTGTCACTGGGCTAGAGCACGGCGGGCTTTTCCTCGGAGACACAATTCCGTGAACTCCATCATTGGTATCCGAACGCGCAGTGCTCGTGTGCCCGTTTCGCTCTAGTTTTGCTATCCGACTCTCTACTTCTTTCATTCGTTTCGTGATGTTCGTAACCACAATATTACCTTGAGTCTTTAAGACCGCTAGGGATTTTGAGTGTGCTTGTGTCGCACGTCGCAAGCGCCTTGCGAGTTGAGAAGATACTTTTGCGATTTTCATTGCCCCTATTGCTGCCGTTTTGGCTAGGCCTGCTACTTTTTGTGCTACCATTGACATTTGTTTTGCTTCTCCACATTCTTTCTTTATTGTTAGTAATTCCCCACGAATTTTCCCTATACGCGA
Source organism: Schistocerca cancellata (assembly GCF_023864275.1). Lineage (NCBI taxonomy): Eukaryota > Metazoa > Arthropoda > Insecta > Orthoptera > Acrididae > Schistocerca > Schistocerca cancellata. The sequence continues at coordinate 548,301,748 of NC_064629.1, read as the reverse complement.
AATTATTGCCTCAGTGTCCTTCTTACGCTGTTCGTCAGCTTCTTCCTTCTCCCTCTTACGTTGTTTCTCATCTTCTTCCTTCTCCTTCTTACTTTGTTTCTCCTCTTCTTCCTTCTCCGTCTTACGTTGTTCGTCAGCTTCTTCCTTCTCCCTCTTACGTTGTTTCTCATCTTCTTCCTTCTCCTTCTTGCGTTGTTTCTCCTCTTCTTCCTTCTCCTTCTTGCGTTGTTTCTCCTCTTCTTCCTTCTCCTTCTTGCGTTGTTCGTCAGCTTCTTCTTTCATTGATCGTAGGAAGCTCAGTATTGGGTTTACGTCATCTTTTTGATCCTCTTCAAACGTGGGAGATGTAACTCTGGACATCTGGGCGCTAGAGCTCTGACGTGGCCGAGCTAGCTCCTGTCTGCTCTCGTTCGTTTGATTATAAACTTCTGCTACCGTCTCGACCTGTGTGCCTGTCTCTGTTTCATCCTCTACTTCACTATCATAATCACGGCCGCAACGCTGCTCTGAGTTCGCGTCCAAATCACCTTCCTCATCAATGACCCTGGCGTCCTGTCCTGCTAAAAATGTGCCCAACTCATCTCCGAACCTATTCCCGTCAGTAAACTGCCCCTTATCCATTATGCTATCCTCTTTTGTTTTAGCTTCGCTCGATAATAGTCGTGCCTTACTTCTCGTTGTCATTCATGAAAAACAAATTTATCTAAAATGCTCAATAAAATTAATCTACTCCATATATTTTTACACATAGACATAAAATTTCAACAACGCCTCTCCAACGTAGTAATTATATGCACGATTTATTGTGGTACAGAATCCGCACACAGACCTGACAAAGCGTGATGTGATACGAACGCACCATCAAAGGAACACAAAAACAATGAACAAAAGAATATATACACTGAAAACAAAAACTGTAATCATGCGCCGCTACTTAAAACTAATCACGGAACTACAAGAAAAAGAACTAGGGTATTAATCATTAAAAAATTTGAATGTTCGTACTAAGAATACTGTTTGTTAATCAGTGATTCTCAGGAAAGATCCGAGGCTAAGGGTCGCCATTTTATGCGAGGTGCCGGGGCTAGCAGTGTATTTAACACTCAATTCTTCTAGAATCTACATATGTACATGATGCTCTAAGCCCCCCCTATTCTAACTCCAACGTTTGCTGTTGCGCTAGGATAAAAAAAATACGCGAGCTGACTCTAATCAACCCTGCAAGTGGAGTAGAAGAGAGTTTGGCACCTGCAATAATTTAATTTGATAAATAAGTTAAATAAACGAAGGTTTCATTAACATAGTGAGGAATGATGGGGTTGCTCTACCGATTAACAGAATGAAAGTTCTGTCCAAAATAACAATATGATTTATTAAGACTAAACACAAAATAATAAACAAAAACACATGAAACATTTACAATACATCAAATTGGCTCAAATTGGATACTCAACAAACGCTGTGAATGTGAAGTTGTCCCTAAACTAGATTGTGAGGATTATGACGAAGTGGTATGTGCAGCCAATTCCTTGCAACTCAAATCTTAGAGAAAACACATAGCCAACCCAACATTAATTGCTGCTACCCAAGACAGAACAAAGTTAGAAAAAAGACGAACAGGCGCGCTCTGCTGAGCTCTGATTATCACCTAGGAAAATCCCTATCTGCCGGTGCTGCGGACATACATTACCAAACTGTCTTCTTGACTGCCAGGACACGATCTGGCGTACCGGAGCCGTTGGCTGGTTGCTTCGACGTCCTCGACCGAAAGGCGAGAGCCGACTACTCACAAGAGCACCCGTACAAAACCGAACACAGAACATTCCCGCCCCCACGACAGTGGCCGTGGTTAAACGTTCCAATCAGCAACTCGAAAACCGGCGGAAAATTCCACTCCATTGCCGGAACGCTACCATTCCACCAATGGAGATTCTTGGCGCCAATTTCTGCGCCGATCTTGCTACGTCACGGAGCTATGCCCTGAGCAAGCCAATCACAGTTACTATTTTGCAGAAAGCGCGGGAATTTTCCCGCCACAGCTGCCTGGGTACACAAGTCATTCCCACACCTCGCTGGTAGCCCGCCAGAAAGTGTTTTCGCTAAGTTTCTGCGAAGTAACGGAACCTCTAGCCCAGCCGCTACTTCAGGCCCTGCGGGCGTGCCTCTTGACAATGTCGGCGTCTGGAAAGCATTCACTCGACTCCCTCACACCTGTCGACTTACCCTTTCAAAGTCAACCGAGCCCGCCTGTCACTGGATCACCCGGGTGACGAGAGACGCTGCGTGGGAAGTCCGCTGTGAAGGAATAGCAACTTTCCACCGCATGCAATTAGAGAGGAGAATCGTAAGATAGAAATATGAGAGGGGGCTCATGCCACCTCTCAACGTTACAAACTTTCAAGGATGATGGAGACGGATAAATGTATCAATTTGAGGTGAGGGTCCCTGTACCGGAAACGAACAATTCGAAAATTATAAGTGAAAACCTTTCTGATACCTCGAACAGTGGAATACAGGTACTGGTACCATTGTTGTTGAGATTGTAGGGTAAGCAACTTTCAGAAGTGGTAGTACTGAGCAAAACAAGAAACTGATATATTTATCCGTCTCCATCATCCTCGAAAGTCTGTACCATCATCACGGAATCACCCTGTATACACATACATTTACAGGCGCCGGTGCTTATAACTTTGACGCTCCGTAGCGTCGTTGGATGATGTTTCTGGACGTGGGTTCCTATGTAAAACTTGATCTACTAACAATAAGTCCTCTCTATAACCTCTAGAAGTGTGTAATACCTATTGTGAAACACCATGTATGTCGAATTCTACTCTCTCTGGGTACTCCAAAGAAGTACCATTACTGTTAAAAATACTGTATGTTTAAGTTCGCTAGTGGATAACGTCAGAAGCCTCATGAGGCTGTTGGCAGGTGATGGCAGGCGATACAATGGTCTACTCTGTGGCTTAGTGGCAAAATGCCTGATTACGATTCCAAACATCTCCGATTCTGTACCCAGTCGTCCCGAGCTTTTTATCTGTCACATAGCACTTCGCCTCTGGCAGTGTCTGTTGATGTGAATCATGCTAAATTCCACTGTGGTATGAAATCCAAGTAAAACTGTGGTTTCCCCTGTAACTGGCTGGACAAGTCAGTTCAAAGTTCGAAGGAAGGCAACAGAATACCACCTCCAACAGAACGATGCCTACTCGAGCCGCGTGGCACTCATAACAGTCTTTGGATTGCTGATTGATTCAACTGCTTTCTCAACATTCAGAACAACCTCAAGTGGAATGTCCAAGTAAATCAAATTATATAAAAATCTCAATGGAGTCCAGCCCCAGCTACAGACGTCAGGAGACAGCCGGGCAGGGTGCGGTGGTGAGGACCTAGTCATGCTCGAGAACTGCAAGAAAACATCATTGACAATAACAGATTTCTTAGGCTGTAATATAGGATTGTCTTACAAAGTGCCACACCTCAGCTGGGCAGGCAGAGCTGTGCCTCGTCAGCAGCAGAAAGCTGGCATGCACTCGATTCATAGTACCGCCAGCACAGCGAAGTGTCCGGTGGTGGCTACTACGCTACAGGGCAGCCCTCGACTCACGGAATCTGGCAACCTCCAGCTCTATGTGTCGATCACTAAAAAGTGCTCTCGTCGACGTCGAAGGTTTGCACTCAGGAGTCTCACTCCAGATCCACCTGATGTAGTCGTTGGCTTGCAGGGATCAGCAGCATCGGTGTTGGCCTAAGGAAAGTGATGAGCAGCAGCAGTGCTACTCCTGTCGGAGTTCGATGACAGACAGCATCCTGGTCACGCAGGTCAAGCCTCCAGCAGGCCTGCAGGGTACTGGTGGCCTCTGCGCCCCACCAGTGATGCCTCGGGAGTTTGCAACGCAACTGGTATCAGCAGCGTCCTTCCAGCCAGACTCGTGGTTCCATCGGCGATCGAAGACAGCTAGGCGTGCCGATGGTCGACCTCCGTAACCTCCCCTCTCACTCGTTGGTTGGTTGATTTGGGGAAGGGGACCAAACAGCGAAGTCATAGGACCCATCGGCTTAGGGAAGGATGGGGAAGGAAGTCGGCCCCTGAAAGGAACCATCCCAGCATTTGCCTGAAGCGATTTAGGGAAATCACGGAAAACCTAAATCGGGATGACCGGACATGGGTTTGAACTGTCGTCATCCCGAATGCGACACCAGTGTGCTAACCACTGCGCCACCTCGCTCGATCCATCTCACTGGATAGCTGCAAATGACACAAGGGCTGAGACTACGCACTGGAGAACCGGCAGTCAGCACTCAGCAATTAGAGATTTGTTAAGAAGGGAGTGTATTTATGTTGGTGCTTTCCGTGATCCCCTTGGGTGTGGGGACGGCTATGACATCATCTGGCCTGGTTTCCTCTCGCTGTCAGTTTTCCTAGTGACTTCAGACTTTCGCAGCGTCGCCTTTAGAGGCTCTTTTCTGCTGTCTTTCCACTTGAATACTTATTGTTGCGTTGTACCTAGACTTCCTTACGGAACTCTGCTTTGCCACTAGTTGACGTGATGTGATTATGCTTCGTTTGCAGACCTGGGCGCTCGGTCGTTTCCCCATGCTGCGACAGCTTCCGTGTTTGCTGCAATTCGCTCAGCATTTCCGCCTAGTTGGCAGTCTACAGGTCATCAACACAAGTGGTTCGGCTTTCGGGAGCTGCCAAGGTGGAACTTGAATGAATTTTTAGTGTGTGCCGGAGATGCTGTCCTGGAGTGTAACAAAGTATACACCAGGCTGAGATTCACTGGAAGAATCTTCAGAAAATGGAATTCATCCATGGAAGTTGTTGTTTATGAAACACTTGTTAGTCCGACCCTATAGCACTGCTCATCAGTCTGGGACGTTTGCTGTGTTAGAACCGTGAACTTGCCCGCATATCCAGATGGACACCATTATCAAATAGTCTTTTTTTCTTTCTTCATTGCTTGCTCACAATTATTTTTCGCGTTGACAATCATAGATTCATGTCAGAGAGTGTTTGAATTCTACATTCATTGTTTTAGCACTTCATTGTTACCACTCCCATTGTGTTTGTGACAGTCCGTATTGCTGGTATGCTTTGGCAACACCAATGGGGCATATAAATGTGAAGTAACTATTTTTTATAAAGAATTTCTCTATTTTTCCGAGTTAAATTGTTCGTAATAAACCTATGTTTATTGACAGTTTTACTTTCGAGAAGTTGTTATCTGTCGGTTCACTTTCTGTTTATGAATTGAGTAATTCAGTTGTGTCCATATGGACACGCTGGGCACTTACACATTAATATATATATATATATATATATATATATATATATATATATATAAATTCTTGTCTTTTTTCCTTTAAAATATAACAGAGGCCTCACGGAATCTTTACAGCTAGGTTTGAGTATGCGGGATGTCTTAGACATCCTGTTTGAGGAAACAAACACTCCTCAGGCTAATAAAATTTACATAGCGCCCACTGATCCAGCAGTTCTCACGGACGAGGATTCAGGTGATGGATGAAACGGGAATACCAGACAATCTTAAGCTTCGACAACTCTGGGACTAAGCTGAAATAAGGCTGACAGAAATAGAAAGAGATTTGAAAAGTTCAGATTACAGAAACAGAAATAAGCAGAAAACCTGAATAATCTGGAAAAATGTTCTCTGCGAAGGAGAAGACAATTCAAGTACAACGTCCTCAAATTATTGCAGCTTATAATAAACATATGGAGGAGGTGGGGGTGGATAGGATGAAGGAAAACGTTGCCGCGTCCAGAATAAATATTTTAAACAGGAAATGGTACTAGGCTTTACTTGCTGTATGACGTATCTCTACATTATGCCTGGCTGCTGAATAAAGGAACAGGAGGTAGTACCATTCAGTTTGAATTCCGGAGAGAAACTGTACAAGTTTACCTGAAGAGGTATATGAATCCTGTAAAAGGTACAGGCAGGCATTGTCCTGTATGCAGATATAACTCGCGTTTTGCAACTGATATAAGATATAATGGAATAAAACACTACATCAAGAAAACTGAGAAAAGAAGAAGGTGTGTAGGTTTATATTGCAAACAGAAATCATCAGCAGTTCGCACAAAATGCGGGAATGAAGACATAGGATTGTGTTTGTTTTAAAGTGCACCACGAATGTCAGTAAATCAAATGACTACGAATTAATTTGTGTCTGTTTTTATGAATTGGTTTATAAGAATTATTTTGTTTAAACTTTGCATTATTTGTATTAAAATCTGTATGTTACAAACTCACTAAGACAAAGAAAGGTCAAATAATAGCTCGTATACATTATTTAGATGTATAACAAGGCAATAAATTGAAAATGAAGGAAAATATCTAGTTTTGAAAATTTTGGGCAGTTAAGGATAAAAATAGAAGAGTTCGAGAAGTTACAAAGAAGAGTGACGCATTTCATCACGGGTTCGTTTAGTCGGTGCGATAGGAGACATTCAGCAAACTCCAGTAGCAGACGTATCAGGGAAGCGTTGCGCATCACGGAGAGGTTTACTATAGAAATTCCGAAGGTGTACACTTCGAGAAGAGTCGGGAAACATATGACTTCCTCCCACGCTTCTCATGGAATGACCACAACAATGAAATTCGGAAAATTATTGATAATATGAGGGTTTACCGATAATCATTCTTCCCGCGCGCCACTCGCGAATAGAACAGGGACAGAGGAAAAGATAGTCCAACCAGAAGTATTCTCCGCTAGACACCGTAAGGTAGCTAACGAAGTATAGATGTAGACGAACAGTTGTTATCGGGCAGTATGAAGTAACAAGTACCACTCACCTCTGTACAACCGCGCGCTGTAAAGTAATGCCTCCGATTTTTTTATTCTGGTCTCAATATCGGTTGTGGTATTACACGTCATGCATGTTACTCGGTCAACCTTCCCGCTTCGATGGCGCAAGTTGCTACCCTCTACGACTACAAGGCTCTGAATTGTTACTTGGCAGTTTGTAACGTAACTATCTCGGAGCGTGAGATGCAGCTTGCTGTAGTCGAGTTTCTAGCCACATAAAACTTCGTCCACAAATGGAGCACGCTCTCTTTCAGCATGACAGTGCCGATTGCTGCTTGGTCCCGGCACGTCCTGACTTGCCGGGACCAAGCAGCAATCGGTATTGTAATTGTAAACTGTCGAAGCTGCGTTGGTAAAGTACCGGAACTTCAAGCGCTGATAGAAAGCACCGAAGCTGAAATCGTTATAGGTACAGAAAGCTGGCTGAAGCCAGAGATAAATTCTGCCGAAATTTTTACAAAGGTACAGACGGTGTTTAGAAAGAATAGATTGCATGCAACCGGTGGTGGAGTGTTCGTCGCTGTTAGTAGTATTTTATCCTGTGGTGAAGTAGAAGTGGATAGTTGCTGTGAATTATTATGGGTGGAGGTTACACTCAACAACCGAGCTAGGTTAATAATTGGCACCTTTTACCGACCCCCCGACTCAGCAGCATTAGTGGCAGAACAACTGAGAGAAAATTTGGAATACATTTCACATAAATTTTCTCAGCATGTTATAGTCTTAGGTGGAGATTTCAATTTACCAGATATAGACTGGGACACTCAGATGTTTAGGACGGGTGGTAGGGACAGAGCATCGAGTGACATTATACTGAGTGCACTATCCGAAAATTACCTCGAGCAATTAAACAGAGAACCGACTCGTGGAGATAACATCTTGGACCTACTGATAACAAACAGACCCGAAATTTTCGACTCTGTAAGTGCAGAACAGGGAATCAGTGATCATAAGGCCGTTGCAGCATCCCTGAATATGGAAGTTAATAGGAATATAAAAAAAGGGAGGAAGGTTTATCTGTTTAGCAAGAGTAATAGAAGGCAGATTTCAGACTACCTAACAGATCAAAACGAAAATTTCTGTTCCGACACTGACAATATTGAGTGTTTATGGAAAAAGTTCAAGGCAATCGTAAAATGCGTTTTAGACAGGTACGTGCCGAGTAAAACTGTGAGGGACGGGAAAAACCCACCGTGGTACAACAACAAAGTTAGGACACTACTGCGAAAGCAAAGACACCTTCACTCCAAGTTTAAACGCAGCCAAAACCTCTCAGACAAACAGAAGCTAAACGATGTCAAAGTTAGCGTAAGGAGGGCTATGCGTGAAGCGTTCAGTGAATTCGAAAGTAAAATACTAGGTACCGACTTGACAGAAAATCCTAGGAAGTTCTGGTCTTACGTTAAATCAGTAAGTGGCTCGAAACAGCATGTCCAGACACTCCGGGACGATGATGGCATTGAAACAGAGGATGACAAGCGTAAAGCTGAAATACTAAACACCTTTTTCCAAAGCTGTTTCACAGAGGAAGGCCGCGCTGCAGTTCCTTCTCTAAATCCTCGCACAAACGAAAAAATGGCTGACATCGAAATAAGTGTCCAAGGAATAGAAAAGCAACTGGAATCACTCAACAGAGGAAAGTCCACTGGACCTGACGGGATACCAATTCGATTCTACATAGAGTACGCGAAAGAACTTGCCCCCCTTCTAACAGCCGTGTACCGCAAGTCTCTAGAGGAACGGAAGGTTCCAAATGATAGAAAAGAGCACAGGTAGTCCCAGTCTTCAAGAAGGGTCGTCGAGCAGATGCGCAAAACTATAGACCTATATCTCTGACGTCGATCTGTTGTAGAATTTTAGAACATGTTTTTTGCTCGAGTATCATGTCGTTTTTGGAAACTCAGAATCTACTATGTAGGAATCACCATGGATTCCGGAAACAGCGATCGTGTGAGACCCAACTCGCTTTATTTGTTCATGAGACCCAGAAAATATTAGATACAGGCTCCCACGTAGATGCTATTTTTCTTGACATCCGGAAGGCGTTCGATACAGTTCCGCACTGTCGCTTGATAAACAATGTAAGAGCCTACGGAATATCAGACCAGCTGTGTGGCTGGATTGAAGAGTTTTTAGCAAACAGAACACAGCATGTTGTTATCAACGGAGAGACGTCTACAGACGTTAAAGTAACCTCTGGCGTGCCACAGGGGAGTGTTATGGGACCATTGCTTTTCACAATATATATAAATGACCTAGTAGATAGTGTCGGAAGTTCCATGCGGCTTTTCGCGGATGATGCTGTAGTATACAGAGAAGTTGCAGCATTAGAAAATTGTAGCGAAATGCAGGAAGATCTGCAGCGGATAGGCACTTGGTGCAGGGAGTGGCAACTGACCCTTAACATAGACAAATGTAATGTATTGCGAATACATAGAAGGAAGGATCCTTTATTGTATGATTATATTATAGCGGAACAAACACTGGTAGCAGTTATTTCTGTAAAGTATCTGGGAGTATGCGTGCGGAACGATTTGAAGTGGAATGATCATATAAAATTAACTGTTGGTAAGGGGGGTACCAGATTGAGATTCATTGGGAGAGTCCTTATAAAATGTAGTCCATCAACAAAGGAGGTGGCTTACAAAGCACTCGTTCGACCTATACTTGAGTATTGCTCATCAGTGTGGGATCCGTACCAGATCGGGTTGACGGAGGAGATAGAGGAGATCCAAAGAAGAGCGGCGCGTTTCGTCACAGGGTTATTTGGTAACCGTGATAGCGTTACGGAGATGTTTAACAAACTCAAGTGGCAGACTCTGCAAGAGAGGCGCTCTGCATCGCGGTGTAGCTTGCTCGCCAGGTTTCGAGAGGGTGCGTTTCTGGATGAGGTATCGAATATATTGCTTCCCCCTACTTATACCTCCAGAGGAGATCACGAATGTAAAATTAGAGAGATTAGAGCGCGCACGGAGGCTTTCAGACAGTCGTTCTTCCCGCGAACCATACGCGACTGGAACAGGAAAGGGAGGTAATGATAGTGGCACGTAAAGTGCCCTCCGCCACACACCGTTGGGTGGCTTGCGGAGTATAAATGTAGATGTAGATGTAGACCACACACGAGCCCTGTGACATCTGCAACAATCCGACGCCCTGGGTTCACTGTCGTCAATCATCCTCCATACAGTCCCGACTTGTCCCCACCTGATTTTCATCTGTTTCCAAAGTTAAGGAACACCTTCGAGGTGAAGAAGTTGTGCAAGCAGAGGCAAGGTTGTGGCCCGTCAACAGTCAACCATTCTACAGTGACGGTATCAACAAACTGGTCTCACATTGGAAGAAATGAGTTCGTTGCCAATATGACTATGTTGAGAAATATACTACTGGCCATTAAAATTGCTACACCAAGAAGAAATGCAAATGATAAACGAGTATTCATTGGACAAATATATTATACTAGAACTGACATGTGATTACATTCACACGCAATTTGGGTGCATAGATTCTGAGAAATCAGTACCCAGAAGAGTAGAGACTGGCGTATTGTGACGAGCCAGTTGCTCGGCCACCATTGACCAGACGTTTTCAGTTGGTGAGAGATCTGGAGGATGTGCTGGCCAGGGCAGCAGTCGAACATTTTCTGTGTCCAGAAAGGTCCGTACAGGACCTGCAACATGCCGTGCGGTCGTGCATTATCCTGCTGGAATGTAGGGTTTCGCGGGGATCGAATGAAGGGTAGAGCCACGGGTCGTAACACATCTGAAATGTAACGTCCACTGTTCAAAGTGACGTCAATGCGAACAAGAGGTGACCGCGACGTGTGACCAATGACCCCCCATACCATCACGCCGGGTGATACTCCAGTATGGCGATGACGAATACACGCTTCCCATGTGCGTTCATCGCGATGACGCCAAACACGAATACGACCATCATGATGCTGTAAACAGAATCTGGATTTACCCGAAAAAATGACGTTTTGCCATTCGTGCACCCAGGTTCGTCGTTGAGTACACCATCGCATGCGCTCCTGTCTGTGCTGCAGCGTCAAGGGTAACCGCAGCCGTGGTCTCCGAGCTGATAGTCCATGCTGCTGCAAACGTCTTCGAACTGTTCGTGCAGATGGTTGTTGTCTTGCAAACATCCCCATCTGTTGACTCACGGAGGCCGGCCGGAGTGGCTGAGCGGTTCTAGGCGCTACAGTCTGGAACCGCGCGACCGCTACAGTCGCAGGTTCGAGTCCTGCCTCGGGCATGGATGTTTGTGATGTCCTTAGGTTAGTTAGGTTTAAGTAGTTCTAAGTTCTAGGGGACTGATGACCTGAGACGTTAAGTCCCATAGTGCTCAGAGCCATTTGAACCATTTGACTCAGGGATCGAGACGTGGCTGCACGATCCGTTACAGCCATGCGGATAAGATGCCTGTCATCTCGACTGTTAGTGATACGAGGCCGTTGGGATCCAACACGGCGTTCCGTATTACCCTCCTGAACCCACCGATTCCATAATCTGCTAAGTCATTGGATCTCGACCAACGCGAGCAGCAATGTCGCGATACGATAAACCGCAATCGCGATAGGCTACAATCCGACCTTTATCAAAGCCGGAAACGTGATGGTACGCATTTCTCATCCATACACGAGGCATCACAACAACGTTTCACCAGGCAACGCCGGTCAACTGCTGTTTGTGTATGAGAAATCGGTTGGAAACTCTCCCCATGTCAGCACGTTGTAGGTATCGCCACCGGCGCCAACCTTGAGTGAATGCTCTGAAAAGCTAATCATTTGCATATCACAGCATCTTCTTCCTGTCGGTTAAATATCGCGTCTGTAGCACGTCATCTTCGTGGTGTAGGAATTTTAATGGCCAGTAGTGTAAATATGTAGGCATGAAAAATTAATGCTAATAAAGATTTCGTTAATTAAAATGCTTTAAGAGTTTACACATCAAAAATTCGGAGGCATTACTTTTCAGCACGCCCTCGTAGTTATCTTTGCCACTGCGTCGCCAACTGGACCGAGCTTCACATATACGTCACCGGAGCCTTGGAGCCGTGCCACCTTCCTCCACGTAGCTTAATCATACAGAGTACTTCTTCACATTCCACGCAATCCACCATTCAACATAACTAAGAGTAATCTTAAGGAGTTTCTTGATGCAGCGTTCGAACTCTCTTCTTCCAAGTAAACTTCAGATTTCGAAACTACGCACGACTGGATTTATGAAGAGGATCCAGCCGTCTGTTATTCCGACTGAATTCATTTATGTTTACGCCGAAAAATCGCGAAGTGTGAGAAAGTAACAGTGTGTCTTTCGACTTCAACATCCGCTAACGACGAGGGTAGTACTTGCCGACATAGGAACATATACTGATGTGCCAAAGAAACTGGTAAAGGCATGCGTATTCATATACAGAGATATGTAAACAGGCAGAATACGGCGATGTGGTTGGCAATGCCTACAACAGACAACAAGTATCTGGCGCATTTGTTATCAAGATTTAACTGAGTTTGAACATGGTGTTATAGTCGGCGCACTAGCAATGGGGCACAGCATCTCCGAGGTAGCGATAAAGTGGGCATTTTCCAGTACGACCATTTCACGAATGTGCCGTTAATGTCAGGAATCCGGTAAAACATCAAATCTCCGACATCGCTTCGGCTGGAAAAAGAACCTGCAAGAACGGGACCAACGACAACTAAAGAGAATATTTCAACGTGACAGAAGTGCAACCCTTCCGCAAATTGCTGCAGATTTCAATGCTGGACCATCAACAAGTGCCACCGTTCAAATGATTCAACGAAACATCATCGGCATAAGCTTTCGGAGCCGAAGACCCACTCGTGTACCCTTGATGACTGCACGGCATGAAGCTTTACGCCTCGCATGGGCTCGTCAACACCAACATTGGACTGTTGATGAATGGAAACATGTTGCCTTGTCGGGCGAATCTCTTTTCAAATTGTATCGAGAGAATGGACGTGTACTAATATGGACAACCTCATGAATCCACGGACCGTGTCCCAGCAGGGGACTGTTCGAGCAGGTGGAGGCTCTGCAATGGTGTGGAGCGTGTGCAGTTGAAGTGATATGGGACCCCTGATACGTCTACATACGACTCTGACAGATGACACGAACGTAGGCATTCTATCTAATCACCTCATTGCCGGCCGGAGTGGTCGAGCGGTTCTGGGCGCTACAGTCTGGAACCGCGCGATCGCTATGGTCGCAGGTTCGAATCCAGCCTCGGGCATGGATGTGTATGATGTCCTTAGGTTAGTTAGGTTTCAGTATTTCTAAGTTCTAGGGGACTGATGACCTCTGATGTTTAGTCCCATAGTGCTCAGAGCCATTTGATCATCTCATTCTGTCCGATCACCTGCATCCATTCATACCCAATGTGCATTCCGACGGACTTAAGCAGTTTCAGCAGGACAATAAGATACCCCACATGTCTAGAATTGCTGCAGAGTGGCTCCACGAGCACTCTTCTAAGTTTAAACACTTCCACTGGCCACCAAACTCCCCAGACATGAACATTATTGAACATATCTGGGATGCCTTGCAATGTGCTGTTCAGAAGAGATATCCACCCCATCGTACTCTAACGGATTTATGGACAGCCCTGAAGGATTCATGGTGTCAGTTGGCTCCAGCACTACTTCAGACATTAGTCGAGTCCATGCCACGTCGTGTTGCGGCGCTTCTGTGTGCTCGCGGGGCCCCTACTCTATATTTCACAAGTGTACCAGTTTGGCTCTTCAGTGTATAAAAGGAACACCGTAAGTATACTGTACGCCAAATTAATAAAGGACAATTGTTTTTAATATATAAATAGCAAAATGTAGGAATGTATTACATATGCTGTATTTAGAGGGCGACCACTGACAACACTTTGTAATAACAAGAGAAATGAGTCTGCTGTAAAACATACTTAAAATCTAGTAGCTTTAAGACATAAAAAATAACAATTGATATACAACAGCTACTGTGGAAGGTGGCCATGAAAATAAACACATTTATTTGCCGTAGATAACAAAAAGATTGAAAATATTTAAATTTTAAGATTATTTAAATAATACACGATTGAACACGAGTTGTGAGAAGTCAATTTTTTTTGCAAAAGATCTCAGCCTTATCTGTATCAGACTTACAATAGCATTCAGAAGTATTGAATACGCTACTAATCCCTTGTGTGTCGTCCAGATCCTGGTTTCGTAGGTGGAAGGGGGGAAAAGGTATTGTCGAAAACCTGCTCCGAAATTTAATTTAAAAGTGCTCAGCTATTTGTATAACGCACCTAAATGTGAGACATCTGTTTAAAATTAATAACTGATAGCTAGATTAAAACAACGTTTTTAAACACCGAGTGCACTATATTTTCAGCACAGGGCGTCTGAGGTGCGTGTTTCAGCTAGTGTACTTGGGCTCAGTCTGCCCGCAAGTGAGGTTCGCTGTTAGGCGCGGTTCACACAGAAGCGATACGATATGCAATAGAATACGCAATACCGTGCAAAAGCAACCTGCATCGGCGGCGCGCATATATAGTGGAAGAGACTTAATTGGTTCACGCTAGGGAAACAGCGATACAACGTTCATACGTGTCTCTGTCGTATCGCCCGGTGCAGCGTGGAGTGCTGATTGTGTCACGCAACCTGAATCGTACGATACACAACTAGGGAAATTCCTACTCATCCGATGTGCTCAAAAAAAAAAAAAGTTTTACGCAGATGAAGCGAAGCTACACTCATCTTTGTAGTTAGTCAGTAAAACTTCTACCTTTCGCGTAAAAAATTAAAAACGACTGTTTTGGATTGGTCCGTTTTCTCCGCTATGGAGTATTTCTCATTCGATTTTGAGGAAAATAATCGGTAAAAAAATTAGTTTCTTCATGTGTTTTAGTCCGATATCCGAGCTTGTTAATGACTTGGTTTTCTTTTCGCTGTTGTCCATAACAATTGTGATACTTCTAAGTAAAATGAAACATAGCGCATATTTTGAAAAGGTTGCAGTGAAAAATGTAGTCACTGACCAGTGTATGTTTGCTGCGTAAGAAATATAGCTAACATATCGAAACTGTTTTAACTCCGGAAGGCGTGCCGCACCTCTTTCCATTCTCGAGTAAATACGCGACAAACTATGATGCATCACACTTGACCCTAGGCCACGCGGCGCGCTATGCAGAGCTGCCCAGGGTGTGCTGCCGATACACACCAGAGTCATAAGCTGATGATACTGACTAAATGTTTTTTCAATCTATGCTCCTTGGTTCGAGGAAACTTCGTGAAAAATGTAAAAGAGATTTCAAAGCTAAATTCCAGTTACTTCTGAACGAGCAACTGAACGAAGCTGAGAAGGAAACGTTAGGAGTTTTCTCAACATCATGGGCTTCTTCGATTTCTTCAGACACATTGTCTGCCCCTAAGCAGAGCTCACCACCCACTGCTACGCCATCCATAGTGACGAATCTCATTTCAAAACCAGCAATATTTCGCCTGACTACTGCTCAAGCTGAATCATATACTACATTGCGAACTTGAACAGTTGTAGAAATACTATCCTAATATTACTAATTTGTAACTATTTGTGTGTATGTACACACCACAATGAATAAACTACCATAATAGATGGTCTTACTAAAAATAACCTTTTTATACTGGCATTTGTAACAGTAACACCAACTTACCTTGTTACGAAGAGTAACTTCACAGCAGGAGAAATAGGACGTCGAAAATTTGTTCTGCTTTGTCAGAGTAGCTGATACTAGTAGCTCCAAAAAGTGGAAACTGTTTGGATTCATTTTGTAGAATTCGCAGAATGTGTGGATTTTGGAACATATGTTGTATTCGAACATTGTGCATTACCTCGAAGAGAACGGTCTATTGACACACAGTCAACACGGATTTAGAAAACATCATTCTTGAGAAACATAACTACCTCCTTACTCACACGGAGTGTTGAGTGCCATTGACAAGGGATTTCAAATCGATTTCGTACTTCTAGATTTCCAAAAGGCGTTTGCCACTGTACCACACAAGAGGCTTGTAGTGAAATTGCGTGCTTATAGAATATCATCTCAGTTACGTTACTGGGTTCGTGACTTCCTGTCAGAGAGGTCGCAGTTCGTAGTAATTGACGGAAAGTCATCGAGTAAAACCGAAGTGATTTCTGGCGTTCCCCAAGGTAGTGTTACAGGCCCTTTTCCTGTTCCTTCTACATCTACATCTGCATCTACATGGTTACTCTGCAGTTCACTCTTAAGTGCCTGAAAAGCGTTCATCGAACCATTTTCATACTGCTTTCTCGAATGGCGCGTGGGAAAAAGGAACACCTAAATCTTTCCGTTCGAGCTCTGATTTCTCATATTTTATTATGATGATCATTCCTCCCTACGTAGGTGGGTGTCAACAAAATATTTTCGCATTCGGAAGAGAAAGTTGGTGATCGAAATTTCGTAAATAGATCTCGCCGCAAAGAAAGCCGCCTTTGTTTCAGTGACTGCCACCCCAACTCTCGTATCATATCAGTGACCCTGTCAAGACAAAAATTTTAAAAAGGCTTATCTATATAAACGATTTAGGAGACAATCTAAGCAGCCGTCTTAGGTTGTTTGCAGATAATGCTGTCGTCTATCGACTAGCAAATTCATCAGAAGATAAAACAAATTGTAAAACGATTTAGAAAAGATATCCGCATGGTGCAAAAATTGGTAGTTGACCCTAAATAACGAAAAGTGTGAGGTCATCCACATGAGTGCTAAAAGGAACACGTTAAACTTCGATTACACGAGTAATCATTCAAATCTACAGGCCGTAAATTCAACCAAATACCTAGGAATTACGATTACGAACAACTTAAATTGGAAGGAACGCATAGAAACTGTTGTGGGAAAGGCTAACCAAAGACTGCGTTTTATTGGCACTTAGAAAATGTAACAGATCTACTAAAGAGACTGCCTACACTACTCTTGTCCGTCCTCTTTTAGTATACTGCTGCGCGGTACGGGATCCTTACCAGATACGACTGACGGAGTACATCGAGAAAGTTCAAAGAAGGGCAGCACGTTTTGTATTATCGCGATATAGGGGAGAGAGTGTCACTGAAATAATACAGGATTTTGGGTGGATATCGTTAAAACAAAGGCGTTTTTCGTTGCGGCGGAATCTCTGCACGAAATTTCAATCACCAACTTTCTCCTCCGAATGCGAAGTTATTTTGTTGCTGCAGACCTACATAGGGAGAAACGATAGTCATAGTAAAATAAGAGAAATCAGAGGCCGCACGGAAAGACATTGGTGTTCGTTTTTTCCGCGCGCCGTACGGGATAATAGGGAATTATTGAAAAGGTGGTTCGATGAACCCTCTGCCAGGCACTTAAATGTGATTTGCAGAGTAATCCATGCAGCTGTAGAAGTGTCCGTGTTGCGAGAGCGCACGAGAAACCACAAGTCACCTTTGTTTGATATTTATAGCACTGTACGGGTGCACCCAGTTCTTTCCCGTCTTTTTCGTTTTCTTGATCTTTAAATAATGATAAGCCACAGTAAAGCCCTCTTCAGAAGAGTTAAAGATTGCATCTCGAAATGAAACATAAACGTGATTCGTGCTGTCTAGTTGCTTGGCGTTTCATATCAGTGGGAACACGAGTGTCGCACCGATAAGCGTCGCGTTGCGCGACTTTGAATGCTACGTATTGTATGACACAACGTATCGTTTCAGTGTGAATCGCCCCTTACGGGCGCTGTTTCGTGAACACAAACGGAAATTTTGAAAAATTGTTCAGTTTTATGAATACTGTAGTGTAGCTCAAAGAATAAGAGTTATAAACTCATGTAATGCTTACCATGTTTCAAACAGATCTTTTGGGAACAGTTTGATGTGTAAACCACAGTTTTTGGTCTCACACTTCTTTTCTGAATTGCATTTTGTGTTGCATGTGAAATAAAACACGTTAATTATTCATGTACAGCATAGGTACACATATATCGAAATAAAAGCAAAATAGAAGCCACTTTTTTAAATTATTTACACCATTATGTTTAAAGCAGACTTTTAAAAAGATGTTGCTGTCATTAATTATGGTCATAAATCTTTTTAATAATGATTATCAAAAATGTCAGTAATTGACTCATAGTTTTTCTTTAAAAGAGTCTTTAATATTCAAATTTAAGGCATTATACTACTCTACTTTGAAGTTAAGTATGTTTTAAGACAGTACACAAAATTTCAGCCGTATATCTTTGATAGGTTTTAACCATTTTGTACCAGAACACCAAAAAAATAAACATCTGGGAAATGAAAGTTAAAGCTTGTGTCTCTACCTACCCTGCATAACACTAATGCATCCCAGGTCCATATTCACCTCGAGTCTGGTGTTGTTCTCCCTCCCTTTTCTTTTTCAGACTACTTCTTCTTATTCTTGCTTCTCTGGTGGCTTCCCAGTGCTAATTTCTCTGCTTTGAAGAGTCTTCAGCGATCAGTGGCAGTACATATTTAGTCCACCAGGCAATCCTATCAATTCCGTAACCTTAAACCTCGGAACAGCACCATCACTGAAACATGGCAGGGCATCCAGTACACCTGTTTTCGAAGTATTTAGTTCTACCAGAACAGTTTTTGGTGTTTGTTCCCACATGCAGTTGTTAAAACTCTCATTTGGAGTTTGAGTTCTACCATGTTTATACTTCTCTAATAATCTCGTGTCACTAAGACATTAGAGACTAAACGGTCATAAACACAAAAAATGAGAACAGGACTCTGTTTTTAAGAGAGCTATTTGTGTGACGTGGGAGTGTGGCCATGTGTTCAGACGCTTTTAAATTCCTCTAATTCTGGGGCTTCTTCGGTACAATTTCCTCGAAGGATACTTTTTCTTGTTCAGAAAAGTACAGAGAATTTTTAAGACAAAAATTTTAAAAACCGATTTTTTTATATTTTATTCGCTTTGTAATCCCATTAACGTCGTTTTCTGCCGAGTGGGGCTTCAACAAGCACGGAGAATTGCTGCTGAATTGACCGTCTGAGTACGTCGACAAAACTGAAGTACACAGAATTCTACAAGTCACACTGGTGATTGAGTACTTTAGTTATTTCTTGCACGTGATGTCCATAGATGTCAATTTCTTTCATAATGTCCAATAAACGTCCTTTAGGGGCTGTGTACAAAATTTAAAGATGTCTCTCTGTTGGCCGTACTGAGTGTTTAGTTTCAGTTGGATGATCTCTAAATGCTGTCTTAAAATGTATTGAATTCTTCTTTAAAACGGATATCAAAGTTCTGGCTGTCTAACCTACATAATGTTTAGGACAGTCGTTCCATTTAATGCAATACACGCCTGGTGCACAAAATTTAGAACTTCATTTAATTGTACCATGTTTTAGTTTAAACCGAAGAGCTTCACTTTTGCGAGAACAGATGCTTACTCAAGTTTTTCGAAATTGTTGCGCTGTTATATCTCGACACCCTTCCTCTTATTTTATAGGCACATAGCTTTTTGGGCTTGATGTCCCTCTTTCAAGATAATATCCTTTCATCTCTGGGTTATGTAACGCATAAGTTTTTCCAGTATTCGGCACTTCTTGAGGCACCAGTCGGGGTCATTCCAGATCCACCCCATGACGGAAGTGTATGCGGAATACGGTGCAGAAACCACTGCCAATTTCTCACCCTGTTGAATATAGAAAGTTATTATTCCTCCTCAGCTCCCAAATGGTTGACGCTGTTTTGCAAGTTCTAGTACCTTATATGCTGGAGAAGTCCATATTTTTATGTATGAAGGTTGTTTCCTCTAAAACGAAAACTGGCGCGCTTTCTGGCACGACACATTCCATGCTCACTGCAACATATAGGTTCTTCACAGAGTAAATCTAGTCTCATCTGTAAACAGAACCTTCGCCTAAAATGCCGTATGCCCTTTGGCACCCAGGTTCATCTTAACTAACATATGGCCTCTGTCTGGGTACGCTAGAATTTTATACCGTCCTTCTGGCACTTTGCCGCATGCGTAGCTATTTCAGAAGATGCAGTACTGTAGTATTTTAACAAGGTTCGCCACATACCTCTGTTCCCTGGGCCTAGTCTTGCTTTCACCTTTTATAATGCGAGTTTGACCTCGCTGATGTTCAGCGCTTCATTGTTGCTCGGCGTCGTCTTATTCTTCACCGATGTCAGAAAGAGATTTTCTCCTTTATTTTTCACTCCATTTCAGCGATTTCGCGCAAACGTGTCGAATGAAGTAAGTTTATTAAGTACCTTTACAATGCAAAAGGTTGCAGAATTAATTTCATTCATACGCGTGTGCACTTCATAGAAAAATTGCGTGGTCTTACGGAAGGTGGAAGGTATTATAAATACGCACTCCTGCTTCTGTGCTCCCCCCCCCCCCTCTCCCCCACCAAAACCTTTGTTAACGTATGAAACTAATTACGTTGTTATAACCTTTTCCTGTTGCAGTCATAATTTAAATCTTTGTGAGTTGCATTGCTGAGACAACATTTGTAAATGAGATACCGCCTAGATCGGTACTGGGGACTGATGACCTTAGCTGTTTAGCCCCCCTTAAACATCCCAACAACCACCACCACCAGGTCGGTACTGACCAGTGTACAGAACTAGAAGTCATTAATCGGTTCAAGGTTTCGATGCTGGTCAGACACACGTAACCATCGCTTAAGTTAGTCTATACTATCTGTAGTTGAGAAGAATGCTCTCGACAAGAATGCGGCAGCGAGTAGGGTGAAATTCCTTAGACAGAACAATAGCCTAAAAACATTTTCATGGCTGAATTTACGCCAGCATTGTAACTGTGACTGACTTGGAGTTAGAGCAGCGTAAATGCATTGCTCTGCAAAGCTTAACAACGAGATACATAAAGTAACATAAAACATTAACAACTCGGTGGAAATGAATGAAAGTGCGGAAACATGTTCCTAGAGATCTCCCAGTCGCGCACAGAGAGGTGCACGTCACATGGTGTGCGGTGAGCGTGACTATAGCGGCAAATGGGGCTGTCCCCGCAACACGAAGCAGTTACAAATGGTTCAAATGGCTCTGAGCACTATGCGACTTAACATCTATGGTCATCAGTCCCCTAGAACTTAGAACTACTTAAACCTAACTAACCTAAGGACATGACACAACACCCAGTCATCACGAGGCAGAGAAAATCCCTGACCCCGCCGGGAATCGAACCCGGGAACCCGGGCGTGGGAAGCGAGAACGCTACCGCACGACTACGAGCTGCGGACACGAAGCAGTTACAGGAACGGGCTCAAATGGATCTGAGCACTATGGGCCTTAACATCTGAGGTCATCAGTCCCCTAGACTTAGAACTACTTAAACCTAAGGACATCACACACATCCATGCCCGAGGCAAGATTCGAACCTGCGACCGTAGCAACAGCGCGGTTCCGGACTGAAGCGCCTAGAACCGCTCGGCCACAACGGCCGGCCCTTTTGGTGGGCCAGGTGTTATAGTGTGAGGAGGCAAAACGTTCCATGGACATACTGACCTTCAAATCTTTGTACACGAGACAGTTATCAGTCAGCGTTAGTAGGTAGACAGTGCCGTTCTGGCACCAAACTACATCATCTATGACGTCATCAATGAGTAATCGGACTCTGTGTGTGTGTATGTGTGTGTGTGTGTGTGTGTGTGTGTGTGTGTGTGTGTGTGTGTGTGTGCGTGAATCAGCGAACAGTTACGGTGCACTGTATTGGTGTTCTTCATTACAGCGTGGCCCAGAGACAACATCGGGATGATTTTACACAGGGAAGAATCATCGAGAAACTGGAAGAACAAAGTGTGACAAGTGTAGCTCAGGAGTTTGGTGTTGCTCGCAGCATTGTGTCTCGTGCATAGGGAGCCTTGCAACCCCACAGGCACTGCTGCTCGAATGAGAGAAGGTGGTTGACCACAGTCAACTACAGCGGAAAATGACTGTGACATCGTGCAGTAGGCAAGAGGGGACCAACTTCAAATACCGAGTGTAACTGCAACAACATTTAACAGGGCTGCAAGGCAGGCAATCTTATGTTCCCTGCGGCAAGGTGACTGCATAGGGATGGTTTCTTTGTCCGATGACCAGTCCGTTGTGTTCTGTTGAGACATTCACATCAGCGGCAGCGTTTGCGATGGTGCTAATAGCACAGGGACTTGACCATCGAAGAGTGGGGTCGCGTGTCTTTCTCGAATGAGAGAAGAATCTATCTGAGTAGTGATTCTGGACGTACCCTCACATGGCGATAGGTGGGAACACGTAATGTACCCAGGAACATGACCCTTTTGGTGGGTTCAAAAATCAAATGGCTCTGAGCACTATGGGACTTTACTTCTGAGGTCATCAGTCCCGTAGAACTTAGAAATACTGAAACCTAACTAACCTAAGGACATCACACACATCCATGCCCGAAGCAGGATTAGAACCTGCGACCGTAGCGGCGTAGCGGTCGCGCGGTTCCAGACTGTAGCGCCTAGAACCGCTCGGCCACTCCGGCCGGCCCTTTTGGTGGGCCAGGTGTTATAGTGTGAGGAGGCAAAACGTTCCATGGACATACTGACCTTCAAATCTTTGTACACGGGACAGTTATCAGTCAGCGTTAGTAGGTAGACAGTGCCGTTCTGGCACCAAACTACATCATCTATGACGTCACCAATGACGTCATCAATGAGTAATCGGATTTCCTCACCCTTCCCTACCTCTACACTCTCTCTGAAAAGGGCCAATTGGCCTATCTATAGAAATGCGGGCAATTAAGCACTAGCCAGGGTTTTCCCCCACCGCTATACTCGTACGTCAGTGAGGAAGTAGGGCTACTGTCCTAAATTGTCGAGAAATTAAAAAATCTAAGATGGTGCATTGTTAGGCTATTGTTAGATCACTTGTGCTAAAAACAGAATTCAAAATGGCTTACCTGGAATCCTGGCCCAGTCCTTATGATATCAGAATTTTCCCCCAGCTATTACTCATTATGACATGCATGGCTGTTTATAGCAGTCCGGATGTTCCCTTTTGATGTCATCACTTAAACAACTACTCAAGTTTGGTGGGAAATTGGACATATGTGATAGAGCATCGTGTTACTTCAATTCAAAAATCATAATCTCACTTTTCCCCTAAAGTCCGCAGCTCGTGATCTTGCGGTAGCGTTCTCGCTTCCCGCGCATGGGGTCCCGGGTTCGATTCCTGGCTTGCTCAGGAAATTTTTCCCTGCCTCGAGATGACTGGGTGTTGTTGTGTCGTCTTCATCATCATCATCATCATCATCATCATTCATTCCCATTACGGTCGGAGGAAGGCAATGGCAAACCACTTCCGCTAGGACCTTGCGTAGTCGGCGGTGCGGGTCTCCCGCATCGTCCCCTACGCTCCTCGGAGTATGGGACTGCACTCACTCGCTTTCCCCTAAAAGTTTTAATGACTGCTCTTCTGACACCATAGTTTAAACAAGTTGTGCACTATACAAGCAGACAGTTGACTGTCATATTTGTGGGCTTCTGTTAGATAGAAAAGTGGAAACTCCACATAGAGACCACTGTCATCTAACAGGAAAGTTCTGTGTTGCAGGTGACAGTCCTTGCAACTTGAAGCACTGGTTACCATGGCAAATGCCTGACTTCTTCGATAATGTGAGCGGGTATGATCCTCACTTGCTTGTTGAGAACGGGGGTGATTTTGGCTTGAAAGATTATAAGGTCAGTACCATTCCTGACACCACTGAAAAGTACATTGCGTTTTCCAAGCGAATCACGGCAAAAATAACTCTCTGCTTCTTAGTTTCATTATGATTCATGCACGTGTTTCTTCAGAAACTTGTTGATATGATGCATCAGGAGGATATTCACATCGCCAGAGCTACATATCCCGACAATGTCTTTCCATAAAAATAACTGGATTCGATGGAGAGACTCAGTGAAACCAAGCTGCCCAACATAACCACTTTCTCCAGTAAACTAACAGGCACTGCCATAACGAATGCAGAATATGAGCATGTGGTGAATGTCTGACAGGAGTTCAGCGTCTCTGATTTAGAAGAATATGCTAAATTTTACAGAAACACAGATGTACACCTGTTCATAGGCATTTTCGAGATATTGTGCCTGAGCACATACTCTCTGGACCCTGCCTTCCTATAACCCATACCAGTGCATTCATGGGATGCAATGTTAAAAAGAACACATGTCAGCATCAAACTGTTCACCAATGTTAATATGCTGCTCTTCTTTCAACACGGGATTAGTGGGGGACTTAGTTAGTGCATGCATAGTTATACCAAGGTGAATGACCCGTGAACGGGTGAAGAGGAGTACAAACTATGTGATGATTTCACTTACATCCTTTAAACGGATGGAAACAACCTCTGTGGGCAAACTGTGCCACGAACTCTGCCGTTTGTAGTGTTTCAGTGGATACCCAAAGGGGTAATCGCTGGACTGAAGGAAAAGATTCGTGTTGTGGCTGCTGATACTGGTGACAGATTTGTTCTGGAGGTACAAGTGGCTTATTCTGCCCATGTGGGTGACACTCACACTGACTTGCACTGTAACCGGAATGTGTAGTCCCATGTAAGGTTCCATCCTGAAGCTATTGACAATGCTGGGAAATAAGCAGTGACACATTCTACTTTACAGAAATATCCAGCAATATCTTCACGTTGCGATGAAAGAAGAGGCAAATGATTGGCAGGACCGAGAGTTTGTGGGGCTCAGATAGAAAATGTACACATACTGCATAGATCCAGGTGCTGCCTGGAGGCAGCCTGTGGGTGTGAATTGTGTGGCCTCAAGAGCTCTCACTATTGAGGACTACATGAAGCGACTGCTCGAGGGAATTGGGTCGCTCCGCCTATGGTGCACTAGGCAGTCTTTCAGTTGCAAGACCATCATGTAGATAGCGCAGTGTAGCTGAAAGTTCGGCTGTCGCATCATGATGACAAATGGTTCATCTGTGGAGGCAGGATCGGGAACCTCCCATATTCACACTATTTATTAAGTGATTGAGTGTGTATTTATTTATATGTCAATAGTGGCTGTGTGTGCAGAATAGTGGGATGAACTGCTTTCATAACTTTTGTGTGTGTGTGTGTGTGTGTGTGTGTGTGTGTGTGTGTGTGTGTATGTCTATAAGCATGCATGCCTGATTGTATACAAATATGTACCATGACTGCACACTATGTGTGCTTGTAAATATTGTATATATTTGTGTGTATGTGATTTTCCTGCACTGGCTACTGCTAGCCCCCATTTCCCACATACTGTATATGTAGAAAAATGATTAAAATGTATATATTGTGTATAGAATGAAATAAACAACTATAAATTCAATGGAAAATGAAATATTGAAGTTCTTCCATAAAAAATTTATTGTACATTACATTTTTAAATAAATTTGTAAAACAGAAATGATATTAACTAAAAAATCAAACAATACTGGTGTGTGTAACCATTAGTTAATTTATCACGTCATTGTTATTATTTACAAACCTTTTCACTGTAGAATTATTATCTGTTATGGCACCATCTTACAACTGTCTCATGAATCAGTATGGATAATGTTACATGACCAGTTGTGAAATGTGTGATATTTCTAGCACAACATGTTTCAGGACTACGTTATCCCATTATCAAAAGCTATAAAACAAGGAAAGCATCAATAAATTTCAATACCGCACATACTAACAACCATATAAAAACATTTAAATTATCAGGTAGTATAAAATATTATCTTCAGGTGCCATCAAAAGTAAAGTTTTCTGGTAGGTGTTTACTTTTGACACTGTATAATGGTATAGAAACTTTAAGGTATGCTATACTACATGGCGATATAAATATTATTATATGGTCGTTAGTACATGTAATATTGCGATTTATTGACTGGTTTCCTTGTTTTATAGCATTTGATAATGAAATAACGTAGTCCCAAAACATGTTCTGCTAAAAAAAATCACAGATTACACAACTGGTGGCGTAACATTCTCAGTACTGATACACAATTATTGTTGATAATAATTTGTTTTTATAACAAATATGATCGTCTCCCTTCGGTACTCAACCCAAGATCGGCACTGTTCACGCAACTGAACCAATTACAAAGTATAATAAGGGGGAGTGAGAGCTCGAATATAATTGGCCCCGAGATGGGTGAGGAGTTTGCGGCAGTTTTAATGTGCTCTCATTGGTCTAGGCGTTTCCCTCTAACTTTAAATTACGCAAGACAACGAGACTGGTATCAAGATACGTTATAACCTAGACCAATTGCCTAAGGGGTGTGGGTAGGCCGCCGGCCTGAGTGGCCGAGCGATTCTAGGCGCTTCAGTCTGGAAACGCACGACCGCTACGGTCGCAAGTTCGAATCCTGCCTCGGGCATGGATGTGTGTGATGTCCTTAGGTTAGTTAGGTTTAAGTAGTTCTAAATTCTAGGGGACTGATGACCTCAGATGTTAAGTCTCATAGTGCTCAGATCCATTTGAACCATTTTTTTGTGGGTAGGCCAGGGGTTCTGTGGATGCCTTTAATAAATTGCAGTGATTCTGCATGACATATGGGTATGTGAATAATCTTGAATATAACTAGCCCAAGTGTGTAACCTGACATTGGGAGTTCGTATCAGTGACCTTTAGATAAGACCGTTATCTTGGCCAGAAAGAACCCTGCGTAACTACTGGCCCTCTAAATTAAGTCATACACTTTGAAATCGCGTTCTTTTGAATCTAGAACTGTTACTATATAACAACTACAGTCTTTAAATTGCTTGTCGACGACGACATCAAACACTGAACAGTTCTGAAGTTAGACCCCAGTTATAGCGTCTTTAATTCCAGCAACTTTATTCCTTCCTTTAAGTGTGAAGTGACCTTTAGAGGCATATAATACTAGGACAGTTCTTTTACTGAGAAGCATACAAAGTCTGCTGTTCGAAACAGTAGCTAACCAATTCATCGCTACCCTCTAGTTACAGAAAAACTGTCTCTGTCTTGTCGTGCAAAATAACGGCACATCGAATGAATTATTTGTTTATTAATCCTAGTGAATTAGGGCCATAAGGCCCTCTCTTTTACGTACATCCAGGAAGTTTATTCATTTTACATGTATAATAGGTCTTACATCTAGTATGGAATTCAACGATTAGAAACAGCTATGACATATGACATAGTGTAAACTGTAATTGCTACTGGGCTGTTTTGGAAATCAGCCTTATGCAAATGCAATTAGTTTATTTTTATATTTCCCCAGACACGTTTCGACACCAATGTGTCAAATTTTTATTTCTGTAAAGTACAATATCATATTTTTAATAATTTAACTGCTGTAGGCCTAAGAAATACAATATTTCCAATTTGCTTCGTTTTGTCTGGGCACTCACCTTAAAATTACATCGCTAACTGAACTGTACTGTATTATTATACATCGAGTTTAGTGCTCGTTTTCATCTTTTTTTTTTTTTTTTTTTTTTTTTTTTTTTTTTACAACATGTCATCTGCAAACTAGCCATGAAGAAAATTATTGCGTATTTCTGGAGAGCTATTTCGATGGTAGAGGTTATGTTCGTTTCTGTACTTACATTTTCCGTCCTGTTTCGTGTCCCTGGTTGGTGTCTCAATCAGCTGCTATTTAGTGCGTTGCTTTCACTCAGTTTTCCATAAATTTCCACTCACTTCTTCACCTCACATGCACTTACACATAATGTGGCGAAATGTGATCTGAGTAGACACTTCTGACAGTACACTCAGTGAGAGGAGTCATGTTATTGTCGTTGCTCACTTGTTCATCGTTGGTCTTGTGTTTGTCATGCGCTGATTTTGAATGTGTGTGTTTCTGTGTGTGTGTGTGTGTGTGTGTGTGTGAGAGAGAGAGAGAGAGAGAGAGAGAGAGAGAGAGAGAGAGATGGAAAGAGGCGGGGAGAGAACCAAGAAAACAGAGGTTTTTTTCCTGTTATGTTTTTTGTAGAGAGTCACCTTTTTATAGTTCATTGAGTGTTCCAAACAGTGTTTTGTTGCACAGTGTTGTATTTTCATTCAGGACTCTCTTTCCCTGTATTATTGCTTTTTGTATGTGGCAGTTCTCCTCTATTGTAAGTTTTTGATAGAGACTGTTGCTTTCTCTGAGGATCTTAAGATCAGTCTCCATGTTTTTTGGGTGGTGATTTTCTTGTATTAGATGGTCCAAAAAAGTGGAGTGTGTACTATCACTTCTTAGGGCTCTGAGGTGTTCGGAGTACCTCGTTCTGAAATTTCTACATGTTTGGCCTATGTAGGCCGACTGGCATGAACTGCAGGTTAACTGATATATTCCAGCTTTGGAGAATTTGTCTGCAGAGGTGTTCTTAGATCTTATCTTCTGTACTTTATTATTTGTGCGGAATAATATTTGTAGCCCTTGTTTCTTCAGTATGTTTCCCATCCTGTGTACGTTTTTGTTACTGTATGTTAGTGTGTGCCATGCTGTACTCTTTGGAGGGTGTTCCTCGTATCCTGTATTTATCTGGAGCTTGTGTTCTTGGTTCTCTGTTGTGGCTGGTGATTTGTTGATGGTTTGTTCTCTTTTAATTTGTATTTTAATTTTGTTGTTCAGTTTGTTTATCATTTGTGTGTTGTACCCATTCTCTCTGGCTCTGGTGTATTGTATTTAGTTCCTGTGTGTAGTTGAGTTTGTCCAGTGGAGTTCTGTTGAGACTGTGTAGCATGTGTCTGAAACTTGAGAATTTGTGTGCTTGGGGATGGTTGGAGTTGATGTGCGTGGTTGTACTTGTGGCTGTAGGTTTCCTGAAAATTCAAAAATTATGTTTATTGTTGATTCTGAGTATGGTAATGTCTAAGAAATTAAGCTTCATTTCCTCTTCTGTCTCAATGGTGAATTTTATTTTTGGGTGAACTGTATTTATGTCACTGTGAAATTGTTTTATTTGGGTATCTTTTCATCAATCAAGCAAATGATGTCGTCTATATATCAGTACCAGTGTATAATCTTGTACTGTTTTGGATGTATGATTTCACTGAATATTTTGTTTTCAATGTGGTTTAGAAATATGTTTGCAAGTAGACCACTGATGGGTGAGCCCATTGTTAGGCCATCTATTTGCAGATAGAACTCTTTCTTAAAAGTGAAGTAGTTCTCTTCTGTTATAATCTTTAGACCAACGATGAATAAGTGAGCAACGACAAGAACATGACACCTCTCAGTTAGTGTACTGTCAGAAGTGTCTGCTCAGATCATATTTCGCCACATTATGTGTAAGTGCATGTGAGGTGAAGTAGTGAGCGGAAATTTATGGAAAACTGAGTGAAAGCAATGCACTAAATAACAGTTGATTGAGACACCAAGCAGGGACACGAAACAGGACGGAAAATGTAAGTACAGAAACGTACATAACCTCTACCCTCGAAACAGCTCTCCACAAATACGCAATAATTTTCTTCATGGCTAGTTTACAGATGACATACTGTCAAAAGAAAAAAAAACACGAAAACGAGCACTAAAATCGATGTATAATAATACAGTTCTGTTAGCGATGTAATTTTAAGGCGAGTGTCCAAACAAAACGAAGCAAATTGGAAATGTTGTATTTCTTAGGCCTGCAACAGTTAAATTATTACAAATGTGATATTATACCTTACAGAAATAAAAATTTGACCCACAGAAGATGACACATTGGCGTCGAAAGATGCCTGGGGAAATGTAAAAATAAACTATTTGCGTTTGCATAAGGCTGATTTCCAAAACAACCCAATTTTAAATCGCAAACACGGAAGAACGAAAAGAAGAGCTTCAAATCTTAGTAAAATGATTACGTAGTTGCTACAGCAGAAAAATACACAATTTATATTTGTCGATGGAAAGTAGAATAATCGAAAGTACATATGGTAGGTAACGTAACTTGTCTGGTCGAAACAATCGTAAAAGACCCTACGAGGAATTGAGGTAGTCAGACAGGACGATACTGCAAACGTAACGTTCCCAAGTATTCATTAGTATTACGGTATTTTATATTCCTCCGGGAGTCGTGTTGTTACTGCCAGCATTGATCCCTCCATTTTACGCTCACGTGAATGTCAGTTTCCAGTGGCTTTCTGACACCGTATGTGAACGTTAAATCATTAAAACAATATACTCGTATGTTGGTGCAAGCTACCATTTTGTAATGATCATTAACTCTTCAGAACATGCAATGCTTCCAAAAATTTTACAGTCAGATTACGATCATCAGTATCCATATTTTATCCTTTCACCGCCTTTGACATATTTTCGGAATATTTCCCGCCAATATTCGTAAGAATTTGAAGCCCAGGTTGCTTGCCTGCTCTCTTGATCTCGATGAGTTGTTGGTGACGTTACAAGAAAACAATACGCAAATGACTGTTCTGAGCAGAAAATCGATGCCTCTGAAAAATTCCCAGCGAATGATTCCAGTTTGCGCTTCATTGGCTGAGGTTTCTGAACTGTGGCAGTCACGCTTTCGCCTCCTGATTCGCAAGAGAAGAAAGAAGAAAGGTGGTAGTTTACTGCGCCGTCAACATGCAGGTCATTAGAGACGGAAGAGTGGCTCAACTTGGCTCGACACGGACGGGAGGAAGAAATGGCGTGGCCTTGCTAATAAAACTTTCGCGGCCTCGAAGTTATTCGTGGAAATCGCAAAAAACGTAAATGACTATGATCGAACAGAGGATTAAACACAGCTCCTCCCGAATACGAAGCCAGTGAACCGCCTCGATTGGTATATCAATTAGCGATTCCTGGTCATTAAAAATGGTCATCATCTCTTTTGTATGTCAGCTGAATATGTGGGCCTGACTTGATTTGTCACGTACGCGGACTTTTTGACCTTAGATCTACCGTCACTGTTTACGCCAACAGTATCAAATATATTTGTATATCCGAATCACAATTCGATACAACATCTGGATCAGAATTATTTAGAAACTCGATATCTCTTGATAAAGTATATATCGTGTTCAGTGAAACACATCAGGAGAAATGTGCCAAATGATGAATTGTATTGTTTGAAGAGTTACATACAATAACGACCGATTCTGATGAACAGTTTTTATACTACCTTGAATTATTTTACTGTATAAAAATTAGTTATATTACAAGTTTTTTCAACCAGACATTTTAGAGTAATGCCTAGCAGGTTTTTCCGACACTTCTTTTCATTTCTCGTTTTTAGTGCTTTTGCACACCATCACCATTTTTGTGCTCATTTCTTTGCCGTGTCCGTAAAGTGAACTCACAGTCACACTTCATCACAAACGTGTCATGCTCGACCTGATGCGCATTTCGTGTTTACTCTTCTTAGTCATTGTTGCTAACAATACGAACATAAATTTGTGCGATTTGCAGCCATATTTCGTACACAATTTTATGGGAACGAGATTTTTCATATAAAAAATAAAACGAGTAACCCGGTACTGTTCTTCCTCTGACATACAGCATTTACATATGTATTTATCATCACTGATGTAACACAATAACTTGCATGAAAGAAAAAGAAAACACACGCACAGTGAAATCAACAGAAAAGAACAACAATTTGTATTTCGAGACGAACTAATGTGACGTCAACTTGTTATGTTTGTTGAAAGCGGTAATCACGACCTATATCAATCGAGATGCGACCTGTTGCTAGAATAGTGGTCTCGTATGCTAGAATAGTGGTCTCGTATTAAAGAGGAAAACGTGTCAGTAACTATATTGAAACTTCCTACCAGATTAAAACTGTGTGCCGCACTGGGACCCGAACCTGGGAACTTTGCCTTTCGCGGCCAAGTGCTCTACCAACTGTGATATCTAAGCACGAATCCTGACCCGCCCTCACTGCACTTTCCCGCGAAAGGTAAAGGTTACAGGTTCGGACCCCGGTCCAGCATACCGTTTTAATCTACAGTACCAGGAAGTTTCAGATCAACACACTCCACTGCAAAGTGAAAATTTAATCCATTGACTATATTGTCGGACAGATAACCATCCTCCATACGATCACGCCATGCCACACGAATATTGGTGTCATATTTCCTGCTTCTCGCCTTCAACTATTACATTTTCTGAGCACACGTGCAGGACTGGCTCGATTTTTATTGTCGCTGGTTTTTCTCCTATTTCTTCTCAACTAACATACACTGAATGGAAAAAGTCCCAACACCAAGAAATAATTAACGTAGAGTAATGAAATTTCGGGATCACATTTGTCGCTGATATATTTAAATTACTAGTACTGCAAGATCACAGGTTAAATTAATCGCGAAATACGCCATTGGAAATGTGAAATGCTGGCACATTAATAACCGGTTTCACTGACACAATGAAAACTGGAATCATGCAAACGTGCATGCATTGTGTTGTTCAGGTGCTGGATGGCAGTTTTTGGGATGGAGTTCCATGCCTGTTGCACTTGGTATGTCAATACAGGGACGGTTAACGCTGTTCATCGATGACAATGGAGTTGTCGTCCGATGATGTCCATACGTGATTGATTTGAGACTGATCAGGTGATAGAGCAGGCCAAGTCAATATTTCGACACTCCGTAGAGCATGTTGAGTTATAATAGCGGTGTGTGGACGAGCGTTATCCTGTTGGAAAACACCCCCTGGAATTCTGTTCATGAATGGCGGCACAACAGATGGAATTACCAGATTGAAGTGGAAATTTGCAGTCGGGATGCGTGGGATAACCACGTGAGTGTTTCTGCTGTCATACGAAATCGCACCACAGACCATAGCTCCAGGTGTGTGGACGAGCGTTATCCTGTTGGAAAACACCCCCTGGGATGCTGTCCATGAATGGCAGCACAACAGATGGAATCACCAGACTGAAGTGCAAATTTGCAGTCGGGATGCGTTAGATAGCCACGTGAGTGTTCCTGCTGTCATACGAAATCGCACCACAGACCATAGCTCCAGGTGTATGCCCAGTGTGTCTAGCACGCAGACAGGTTGCTTACAGGCGCTCACCTGTCCACCTTATAACCGACATACGGCCATCACTGGTACCGACGCGAAACTGATTTTCATCAGAAAACACCACATACCCCACTTCTGCTCTCTTCTGAGCTCTCGATTGACGTCACTGAAGTGGGCGGTGGTTTTGGGTCAGTGGAATGCACAGTACAGGGGTCCGTCTCGGAGTTGACCCTGAAATAAATGATTTGTAACAGTTCGTTGTGGCACTGTGGTGCCAACTACTGCTCGAATTGCTGCAGCAGACGCAGTTCGATGCTCTACAGCCATACACCGAACACGAAAGTCTTCCCTCTAGGTAGTGCCACGTGGCCGTTCGGAGTCCATATATACTCCGCTAGCCACCAAGCGGTGTGTAACGGAGGGCAAAATTCGCGCCAGTCATATTTCCCCCCCTCTGTTCCACTCGCGGATCGCGCGAGGGAAAAACGACTGCCTGAACGCCTCAGTACGAGCTCTTAATTCCCTTATCTTTGAATGATGATCATTACGCGAATTGAAAGTTGGTGGTAATAATATATGCTCTACATCCTCGGTGAAGATTGAATTTCGGAATTTAGTGAGTAGCCCCTTCTGTTTAGCGCGTCGTCTATCTGCAAGTGTGTCCCATTTCAAACATTCTATGAGATTTGTCACGCTCTCACGATGGCTAAATGTACCAGTCACGAATCTTGCCGCTCTTCTTTGGACCTTCTCAATCTCTTGAATCAGTCCCAACTGGTAAGGGTCCCATACTGACGAACAACACTCTAAGACTGGACGAACTAACGTATTGTAAGCTATTTCCTTTGTTGAAGGACTGCATCGCTTCAGGATTCTACCAATAAACCGCAGCCGGCCGGAGTGGCCGTGCGGTTCTAGGCGCTACAGTCTGGAGCCGAGCGACCGCTACGGTCGCAGGTTCGAATACTGCCTCGGGCATGGATGTGTGTGATGTCCTTAGGTTAGTTAGGTTTAATTAGTTCTCAGTTCTAGGGGACTGATGACCTCAGAAGTTAAGTCGCATGGTGCTCAGAGCCATTTGAACCAATAAACCGCAATCTAGAGTTCGCCTTACCCATTACTTGTGTAATCTGATCATTCCATTTGATATCATTTCGAATAGCCACACCCAGATACTTTAAGGATGTTACCGCTCTCAAAGACTGGGCATTTATTTTGTACTCGTACATTAATGGGGATTTTCGCCTTGTTATACGCAGTACGTTACACTTACTAATATTGAGAGGTAACTGCCAGTCATCACACCACGCATTTATTTTCTGCAAATCCTCATTGATTTGTTCACAACTTTCGTGTGATGCTACTGTCCTGTAGACTACAGCATCATCGGCAAACAGTCTAAGGCCGCTGTCAATACCATCAACCAGATCGTTTATGTAAATCGTAAAAACCAGAGGACCTATTACGCTGCCCTGGGGCACACCTGAAGTTACTCTTGTTTCTGTTGAAGTTACCCCGTTCAGGACGACATACAGCTCCCTGTATGTTAGAAAACTTTCTATCCAACCGCATATGTCATTGGATAGACCGTAAGCGCGCACTTTGTGTAGCAAGCGACAGTGCGAAACTGAGTCGAACGCTTTTCGAAAGTCAAGAAACATGGCATCAACCTGGGAGACTGTATCTAGAGCCTGTTGTATATCATGCACAAAGAGGGCCAGCTGTGTCTCGCATGACCGCTGTTTCCTAAAACCATGCTGGTTTCTGCAGATGAGCTTCTCAGAGTCTAGAAAGGTCATTATGTCTGAACACAAAATATGTTCCATGTTTCTACAACAAATCTATGTCAGTGAAATTGTTCGGTAATTATGTGCATCCGATTTTCTACCCTCTTTATAGATTGCTATGACCTGGGCTTTCTACCAGTCCCGTAGAACTTTCCGCCGTTCCCATGATCTCTGATAGATGACGGATAAGAATGGTGCTATATTTGTAGCATAGGAAGTATCGGAAGATCTGACTGGTCAATCTTGTCGGACTCGTACAGACGATTTGGTCATAGAAAGCAGTCTTCTTCCTGTGTCTGCGATCTTTTCTACATTCGTATAAAGTTCATGCTTGTGAAGTTGAATTCAACACATTCTTTGACTGGTCTTAGGATTTATGTGAAATATTTAGTAAAATTCGGAATGCTGGACGATCAAAACGCTCCTGCAGTGATAATTGTTCTACAGTACTTCGCGGCAAGCAGAGACAAAGAATTTGGATAACTGATCGGTATAAGGAGCGTCAAAGATTCACTCACGAAAGCTTGTTGAGAATATTAAGCTTGAATGAAACAGAAGGTAACCGTAACTTCTTACGCTTTGATGGTCCAACATTTTTTTACAAGACTGGAAACGGTTGTCCACATGATTAAAAAAGAAATGAGAGACGCAGTTCCTTCAAGTCTGCGCTTACGTGTAACGCTGCAAGACCTTGCTACTCGTATTTCTATCGATGGCCTAAAATTTACAAGTGCAGTTTCATCTCAAAGTATTTGAAATTTTAGGCATAGTTATGGAAACGCGTTATGCAATAACATCTGTGCTAAAGGATACCTTGTAACATCGTGTCGGACCTCCTTTTGCCTGGCGTAGTGGCAGCAGCTCGACGTGGTGCGGACTCAACAAGTCGATGGAAGTCCTCTGCAGAAAATCGGAGGCATGCTGCCTCAATAGCCGTCAATAACAGCGGAAGTGTTGCCGGTGTAGGATTTTGTGCACGAACTGATCTCTCTATTACGTACCAGAAACGTTCGATCGGATTCGTGTTGGGCGATCTGCGTGGCCAAATCATTCACTCGAATTGTCCAGAATGTTCTTTAACTCAATCACGAATAGTTGCGGCCCGGTGACATGGTGGATTGTCATCTGGAACCTGAAGTCTACGAATAGCTGCAATTGCTCTCCAAGTAGCCGAACATAGCCGTTTCCAGTCAATGATCGGTTCAGTTGAACCAGAGGACCCAGTCTGTACCATGTGAACACAGCCCCCAGAATTATGAAGCCACCACCAGCTTGCACAGTGCCTTGTTGACAATTTGGGTCCATGGCTACGTGGGGTCTGCGCCGCACTCGAACGCTACCATCAGAAGCTGAAATCGGGACTCATCTGACCAGGTCACGGCTTTCCAGTCGTCTAGGGTACAACCGCTACGGTCACAAGCCCAGGAGAGGCGCTGCAGGCGATGTCATGCTATAGCAAAGGCACTCGCGTCGTTCGTCTGATGGCATAGCCCATCAACGTCAGATTTCGCCTCACTGTCCTAACGGATACTTTCGTCGTACGTCCCACGTTGATTTCTACTGTTATTTCACGCAGTGTTGCTTGTCTATTAGTACTGGCAACTCTATGTAAACGCCCCTGCTCTCGGTCGTTAAGTGAAGGTCGTCAGCCACTGCGTTGTCCGTCGTGAGAGGTAATGTCTGAAATTTGGTATTCTCGGCACACTCTTGAAACGTGGAGCTCGGAATACTGAATTCCCTAAAGATTTCTGAAATGGAATGACGCATACATCTAGCTCTAACCACCATTCCGCGTTGGCCGGCCGGAGTGGCGGAGCGGTTCCAGGCGCTTCATTCTGGAACCGTGCGACCGCTACGGTCGCAGGTTCGAATCCTATCTTGGGCATGGATGTGTGTGATGTCCTTAGGTTAGTTAGGTGTAAGTAGTTCTAAGTTCTAGGGGACTGATGTCCTCAGAAGTTGAGTCCCATAGTGCTCAGAGCCATTTGAACCATTCCGCGTTGAACGTCTGTTAACACCCGTCGTACTGCTATAATCACGTCGGAAAAGTGCATATCGTTATCCCACGACTTTTGTCACCTCATATGTATACACTTTCATGCATAAGTTTGCATTAGTTAATTTTTGTAAAAAGATCTTCCTTCGTGGCTGTAGGATACTGCTCATTGTATTTTGTGAGTAAGAACTCATAGGATTCATTCTTAATGTTTCTGTTTTTGTACTCGTCTGCCCTAACATCCCACAATGCCGGCAATGTTACTAATGTTTCGATGCGCTCAAATAAGAAGGCTCTTTCGTCCTGTTTTGAACTCATTTTCAACTTGACACAACAACAACAACAAGAATGCACAGCAAACACAAAGATGCACTGAAACTGCAACACGCTAGAGACTGGCAAAAACAATATTTCCAGGCAGCGCAATGTATTTCAAAAGTTTTGGATGTGCTCAGTATTACCGTTCAATATCATAGCACATCGGAGAATACTGGTTAATAATGTTGATTGCTTACGGGTAGCTTTAGCGCAACCGGTCAATGCAGTAGACAAGAAGCCTGTACATGCTGAATTCGAGTCCCGTCATTTTTATCACATCTCCCACCAAATACTTGTATCGCTACAACGAAACATTTTCTTTAGAAAGGGACAATAATATTATTAATAATAATAATAATGCTGATTGTCATCCTCGTGCAACATTCATCGCGTGGTGTAATCGAGGTATAATTAGGAATCGTGATAAAATGAACATTTATTAATCGACAATTATACTTCTACCGCAAACACCATGTGCGTTATGCCAAGCAGGTATAGACCGGTAGACTTCACTGCAATATGCGCACGAATCTATCGATGGCTAAATATTTATTTCATCGTGATTCCTTATTATTTTCATTATACCTCACCACGAATGTGCCACATTGATTCTTGTTATTCCTTTCCGAAGAAACACGATTTGTTGCTGCAATACAAGTGTTTGATGAATTATTACGGAAAAAATACATTGTGTGCCTCGAAGGCAATACATGCACACTTGTAGACTGCTACCTTAGCCGGTTACGACTAGCGCTCTCGTACGGTATTCAATAGGCTCTTAAAATTAAGAACCTTCGTTTTTTGAAAACTCTTGAGCAGCACTTGTATCCATCACAACCGTACGAATATGAGCAAAATCGGTGACCCATTGGGTGTATGCATATCCTATGAATGTAACTGATATTGTTTCATTTTATCTTGATCGATTTATTCACCATTTATTCTATTCGTCTAATGTCAACGAAAAGAGTTGAACTGATACTCGGCGCATGTTATTCTCAGGTAAAAGCGTGCTGCCGGGTGGTCCCGTTAGCTGCCCTGGGGCGCGGAAGCCGTGTCGACGCTCTCGCCTCAAAGCAGTTAACGGGCTTCTCATCAGCCGGTGTTTACTCTGCAACTCTAGTTCCTTAGCTGCACATGAAACCGTAAAACGTTTCAAACATTATTCATTTCGGCAAACGAGAACTTTGAGATCAATTAATATACACAAAAGCCTATTTACTTTCTTTGAACACACCGATATAATTCATTTCGGTAAACTTCGTAACAGCTGAAAGGTCTTTCGGCTTATGGAAGTCGCTAAAGTTCGGACTGCACTTTTTATAAAGTCAGTGCTTGCTGCCATTTAGAAACGTTTGACAACAGTGTAACCTGGAAGTGGGTCTTTGTTATTATAAGAGCAGTTAAAACAGGCCAGAATTGTACCTTTGCTTAAGAAAGGTAATGCAGAAGACATAGAAAATTACCGGCCCATTTCCCTATTGTCAGCATTCTCAAAAATAATAGAAGCAATTATGAAAGGCAGACTAACGAATTACCTGAATAAATACAATATTTTAAGCGAATCACAGTTTGGTTTCCGAAGTGGCAAAAATACGGAGTCAGCCATAGTAGAATTCACAAAAGTTGTACTTGATGTTCTTGATAAAGATGAGCGTGTCACAGGCATATTTTTGGATCTTTCTAAGGCGTTTGATACAGTCGACCACAAGAGTCAATTAAATACATTAGAAGCATTAGGAATAAGAGGGGTAGCTAATGACTGGTTTCGATCATATGTAACAGATAGGGTATAAAGAGGAGAGATAACACATACATCAAATAGGTTCAAATATTTAGTAAAACACTTATCAGAACCAAAATTCCTTAATATAGGGGTACCGCAAGGTAGCATATTAGGACCAATACTGTTTCTGATATAAATCAATGACTTTCCCAGTAGTGTTACTCATGGTGAAAAAATCCTCTTCGCTGGTGACAGCAATATTATAGTCACTGAGAAAACAAGAGAACTCCTTGCCGAGAAAGCGAATGAAACTCTCAAGGAAGTTTATGATTGGCCAATAAGTAATAAAGTGACATTGAACATAAAGAAAAGTAATGCCATGAATTTCAGTTTGAAGAGGAAAAATTACAATGTTAAAATAAATGTAGATGGCACCTCTATAGACTGTGTAACAAATTCAAAATTTCTAGGAATGAATATTGATTCTCAGTTGAAGTGGCGTGAACACACAAAGGTACTTGCAAACAGAATGTCATCAGCATATTATGCCCTTACATCCTATCATCAGTGTGTAACATGCAGTGTCTTTCAGTTACATATTATTTATATGTACACTCAGTTCTTGGCTATGGCATTCTTTTTTGGGGAACAAATGCACAAAATATGAACACAATTTTAAAACTCAAGAAAAGAGCCATAAGAATAATAACCAAAAATACTAGTCGAGTTAATTGTAAAGATCTTTTCAGAACACTGGG
Source organism: Schistocerca cancellata (assembly GCF_023864275.1). Classification (NCBI taxonomy): domain Eukaryota; kingdom Metazoa; phylum Arthropoda; class Insecta; order Orthoptera; family Acrididae; genus Schistocerca; species Schistocerca cancellata. The sequence continues at coordinate 548,262,433 of NC_064629.1, read as the reverse complement.
GATTTTAACTGCTCCATGTGAATACATTTACCAGTCAGTTGTACACATCAAAAATTAAATTGGTAATTACTTCACAAACAGCTCTGTCCCTGACCATGCAACAAGAGATAGACTCAACTTACATTTACCAAGAAAAAATAAACATAAAACTCAAAACAGCATTTTCTACCAAGGAATAAAACTGTACAATAAATTGCCAAAAGAGATTTAAGAAATTGCAAAAATACACGTATTTAAAAAGGTAGCTGAAAAGTACCTGTTATGCAATACATGTTATACATTGAAGGATTACTTAGCTAAAACAGAGTAGGGGTTTGATGAAAAATGTTACACAAATAAATAATAATGATGATTAGAAAATATCCAACATTCCCCATAACACCTTCACTTTATGCTTTTTTCCTTCCTTTTTTCCTTTCTAGAAATACTTACCCTCAAGCTATGCATTGCACAATACTAACACCTCTTCCTCTTTCTGAGCTCAACATCTCACTCATTATGGAGGGATGCTGACTCAGTTTTTCAGGATAGCAAATGGGAAGTTGCGGTGCAGAAAATGACCCAGAGATCACCAGTGTGTGTGTGTGTGTGTGTGTGTGTGTGTGTGTGTGTGTGTGTGTGTGTGTGTGCGTGTGTGTGTCTGTGTGTGTGTGTGTGTGTGTGTGTGTGTAGTGAGTGAAGTGTTATGAAACAATGTGTGTATAGTGTGTGCAGTGACTGATAGTGAGATATGAGTGAACAATGTGCCATTACACTATTTAATAAGTTATTTGTAAAAAAGTATTGTATACCAGGAGTACATCTGATGATTATCTCTAACTAGAAATCTGTAAATATATGTGTATACGAATTAGCTTATTTTAAATTGATCTAAATATGTAAAAGCTTTGACATATCCTATATCCTTGTAAAAAGAGATCTACGGATGAATAAAGCTACTACTACTACTACTACTACTACTAGAAACTTTGAGGGTAGCAGCGATCTGGTGAGGTCGTATGACCCTTGCCTAGAGGCATCTGCGAGCTGTATTGGTCACTGCAAGTACTGTAAAGGACTTATCCGTAATTCTTAGGCAACGAGGGTACTATAAAACACTTTTTCATCCTCATTTTTACGTCTATGACCAGTTTCGGCGCTTAAATCATCGTCAGGTAGCCAGTCCTAAAGTGGAAATCATCACCGCTTTATGATAAAAGGTTTAAAGTAAAACTTACAACACAGTCTTGATGAAAAAGGGGCATATCCGCGAAGAAGAACTATGTCAGTGACTTTCTGTTCACCTATTGTGTGGCTCAGTCCGTTTCCTTCATGAACCTTCTGCAGCTGCTGTTCTCTTCTGTTGAGGGAATGCTAATCATCATATCATCATCATCATCATCATCATCATCGCGTGTAATTATAACCGCGTGCCTAATATAAAATCACATAACTCTTACTTACACATGGCTGGGGTTGCTGGTGGAAGAATGATTGACATACCACATGTTTCCTGTGACACTGAAGATTTGAATCTATACCTACAGCGCTTCGTCGAGGGTTTTCAATTGTGTTCAAATGGGAACACAATAAAGAGTGAAGTTCTAACAGAACGTGAAATGGTTGACCGTAGGAAGGCAAGTGCAACAGTGCATCTTTAACGATTTTTCACACGTATACTGAAAGATGAAAAAAATACGAATCTGATCTACCTGTACAGATACTAGCAATCAGTACAATTTTTACCGAATGTAGAGTCACTACAAATTACTATTTTGATGGACGCTTTTTTCCCTGTAGTATCTACAGGTTTTAATATCTTTGAAATACCAAAGATGACTTTATTTACCAGTTGCAGTTCAGTCATTAAGCGAGTTACTACTACTCATTGTCGATCAAAAACACACGCGTATAGTCTTTGCTGGAGAGGATATTGAATCTCAGAAAGCGCGATGGAAATTGTGTATAAAACTACAATGCACATACAGAAAGCTATCGCTGTGCGACAGATTCATGGCGTCTTCACACGGAAAAATTGAAGATTTCTAGAATCTTTGGGATTTGAAGTACTTAAGAAGAAGAAACATAGACGTCACTAGGGATTGCAGCACCTGTAGACAATACAGATATGTATTTAGAGAATACTTGTCACATAAACCATAAGCTTCAGCCACCTTTTGATATGATTATGAAATTAAGATTCCTGTACAGTATCAAGATTCTGTAACAATTGCATGTGACAGTTAAATACCTACCAATGTTCCGCTTGTTAAGGAGGGTGGAATTACTATAGCTACATCTAAACCTATTCTCAATGCCCTTGCGTTCTAATTCCATGACATTCGTTACGAAGTTAATAGTGTAGAAATAGACAGAGAACGTAATTAAAAACTTCCACTCTTAAAGCATATATTTCTTCACAGGTTCTGAGTTGAATGTAATTTATGACTCTGGATGGCGTACTGTAAAAGAACCCAAGTCGTCAACCTTATATGAATGGTTCAGTGTGTGTGTTCGACTCAGTTTGATAATATATTCTGAGGATGAAACGAATTCTCATCAATGTTAAACAAGAGCTAATTGTGATATGGAATGCTACCGACAGTGACGGCCACGTAAAGGGAGTTGCTGCACCAAAATCAAATAAATGAGGCTGTGTGGAAGACGCTTGTCGTTTCTGTCTCTTATTAACAAATATTAAATCTTCTACAGATTGTGAACTCTGGAATAGTGCTTCCATTAAGTTTCCATCCCTGGGAATTAATGGAATATTCTCTGCTTCTAATCACATCTCGTCATAGCTGGTCGCTGAAAACGACAACTGAGATCGAAACACCATGTTTCGTAATACACGCACTTCATACAAACAGAAAATTGAATCCTGCTCGAGAACAGAGTGTGTTTGCTTACTGCGATGTCACAAATGTTTTTAGGTTATGATTGTTACCCATAAGATGACATGCAACAAAACTCGGATAGCGATGTTAATTCGTTGCTACATGACACGTACGCTCAAACTCAATAACCATATTATCAAGACAAAAATAACATCTAATGTCTGTTAAACCAACATCGGTTCAAAGAACTTGCGCCAATTGCTGTTATAGACTGTCCAAAACAAAATGTCACCTTAGAGTCTATCACAGTTGATGCACGAATCGAATTTGAATCAGCTGGAAATTTTCCAGTCAATACCAGCCCTGTCTCAATGTATTCTCGACTACTACAGTCCCTCCCCGCTCTTTTCATGGCCTTCTACTCATTATAACTGCAAACTGGGCAGTAAAAGTTCTAGATAACCTTTCGCTCCTTCCTACCTTCAGCATTTTACAAAGTGTATTCCAGTCCACATTCTTAAAAGCTCTCTCTAACTCTACAAATGTCATGAATGTAAGTTTGAGCCATGTGAGATTGTATAATAACTATCACTGAATGCAAAACAGACGTTTTGACCGCATTTGTAGTAGGCTGTCTCTGGGTCTACTAGTGCGCTCTGCTCTTTCTTTCCTCTATTGTTACTACAGTACCACCTGTGAGGGTGAATATAGCTTTTGGAAAGGGAGAGGAGGAAGTTCGGGGAAGAGGAATATGGATGGGCTAGCAGCTGTACCTTTCCACCCTTCAAGTGAGAGAATTTGTAGAATATGCCAGCAGAGTTCTCTAAAAACTTCAGCAATGTAAAGTATGCAAGTTTTTTTAAAATAACTGAAACGAACGGTTCCATGTTACATATTTTAAGTAAAATATTAGTGTACTTTTGAATAGATCATAGACTATATTAAAAACAAAACAGACAAGTGCGAACAGGACTTGCAGTCCGATGGTTCCGTACAAACTTATATATATATATATATATATATATATATATATATATATATATCCTGGGAATCGAGAATCTCGACAATTTCTGCCTGTTATCGATATTGATACTGGCAAGATATTGGTTCTGGGAATCCCAAGACTTTCGAGAATGTTCTAGCTTTAAGTTTCAATTTTAAATTTTTTGTGCAGTTTCGTATTTGCTATTGTAATGTTTCATTTATTTTTATTAATGTTGGAGTTATCTTAATATGCTATGCTAAGTGGCAATTGCAGATGTTTCTACGTCGTCTGCTTTCATCCCTGCTACGATTACTAGTAAGATTTGACAGAATTCTAACAAATGAAAACGGTGCAGCCAGTCATAGGGCTATGTCAAATTGCAATGCTTCAACGGATATTTTATGGGGTATCAGACTCTTATCCCAAAGAATAGAAGTGCAGCACTGCTTCGATTACCAGTATTACTTTGTTTTGAAACATTAGACACACTGCATAAGTGGCATAGGCATAGACTGTTAGGGAATGTTTTGTATGTAAAGTAAGCAGTTCGTAAAGAACTTGTAGCCCTAGCGCCGGTGTAGCATGGTAGTCGGGCAGCCTTACGCGTATCACCACTAGATGGCAAAGACATCATTTTCACAGTGGAAGGGGAATTTACTTCATCCTAACTCATCCAGTAACCATAAAATATATATAAATTATACACACAAACCTTCCTCGTGAATCACTCTACCTATTAATGAAAACCAGATCAAAATCCTAAGATTTTTGACGGATTATTAATGTAATTTAAGCTTGTATTAGCAGTTATAATGAGTAGAAGGCCATGAAAAGAGCGGGGAGGGACTGTAGTAGTCGAGAATACATTGAGACAGGGCTGGTATTGACAGGAAAATTTCCAGCTGATTCAAATTTTGGATTTTTCCTTTATTTGTACTGTGAAACCTTGCTTCTTCCCAGATTTCATCTTTCTAAATGAATCGGAAGTATCCTATAGGTTTTGATGAGTGAGCTTGAGGGTATCAAAAAATGGCCATCACTTTTGATTGTATTGAATTAGAAGTTTAAATTTTTACACCGCCAAAGAATCAGACACTACTGGCCATTAAAATTGCTACACCACGAAGAGGACGTGCTACAGACGCAAAATTTAAAAGACTGGAAGAAGATGCTGTGACATGCAAATGATTAGCTTTTCAGAGCATTCACACAAGGTTGGCGCCGGTGGCGACACCTACAACGTGCTGACATGAGGAAAGTTTCCAACCGATTTCTCATACACAAATAGCAGTTGACCGGCGTTGCCTGGTGAAACGTTGTTGTGATGCGTACCATCACGTTTCCGACTTTGTTAAAGGTCGGATTGTAGCCTATCGCGATTGCGGTTTATCGTATCGTCACATTTCTGCTCGCGTTGGTCGAGATCCAATGGCTGTTAGCAGAATATGGAATCGGTGGGTTCAGGAGGGTAATACAAAACGCCGTGCTGGATCCCAACGGCTTCGTATCACTAGCAGTCGAGATGACAGCCATCTTATCCGCATGGCTGTAACGTATCGTGCAGCCACGTCTAGATCCCTGAGTCAACAGATGGGGACGTTTGCAAGACAACAACCATCTGCACGAACAGTTTTACGACGTTAGCAGCAGCATGGACTATCAGCTCGGAGACGATGGCTGCGGTTACACTTGGTGCTGCATTACAGACAGGAGCGCCTGCGATGCTGTACTCAACGACGAACCCGGATGCACGAATGGCAAAACGTCATTTTTTCGGATGAATCCAGCTTCTGTTTACAGCATCATGATGGTCGCATCCGTGTTTGGCGACATCGCGGTGAATGCACATTGGAAGTGTGTGTTCGTCATCGCCATACTGGCGTATCACCCGGCGTGATGGTATGCGGTGCCATTGGTTACACGCCTCAGTCACCTCTTGTTCGCACTGACGGAACTTTGAACAGTGGACGTTACATTTCAGATGTGTTACGACCCGTGGCTCTACCCTTCATACGATCCCTACGAAACCCTACATTTCAGCAGGATAATGCATGTTGCGGGTCCCGTACGGGCCTTTCTGGATACAGAAAATGTTCGACTGCTGCCCTGGCCAGCACATTCTCCAGATCTCTCACCAATTGAAAACGTCTGGTCAATGGTGGCCGAGCAACTGGCTCGTCACAATACGCCAGTCACTACTCTTGATGAACTGTGGTATCGTGTTGAAGCTGCATGGGCAGCTGTACGTGTACACGCCATCCTAGCTCTGTTTGACTCAATGCCCAGTCGTATCAAGGCCGTTATTACGGCCAGAGGTGGTTGTTCTGGGTAATGATTTCTCAGGATCTATGCACCCAAATTGCGTGAAAATGTAATCACATGTCAGTTCTAGTATAGTATATTTGTCCAATGAATACCCGTTTATCATCTGCATTTCTTCTTGGTGTAGCAATTTTAATGGCTAGTAGTGTACACCTTAGTATTTGAAGCAAATTTCAACTTGATACCTCTACCCGTTCCTGAGAAAAATGTTTATTAACAATCGGACAGACGGGCAATAAAGTGATCCTATAAGGGTTCCGCTTTTACCGATGAATGTACAGAACCCTTAAAACTGATCACTTCACTTTCCAGGACTGCGTTATAGGAAGTGTGCAATGGGTGAGGAGGGTTGGTGGAGGGAGAGTGTTTTGAAAAGGATGTGGGATGGAAAAATTGGGAGGAGGACCCCGAACATAGCTTTCGGAAGGGGAGAGGAGGAACTTAGGGGAAGAGGAATATTATATTGAAGTTCGATGGGTGGTTAGATGTCTGAGCGAATTTCGTGGTCAGATGCGGTAGGGCGAATACAGTTTCAGTGGGATAGAATATGAAGAGTGTGCAGGTTTAAGGTTTAGTGGGATGTCGGTACAAGTGCACAGAGCATGAGGGTTGATAATCAGGAATGAAACGAGACGCCTGCATGCTGTTCAGTGTGCGTGACAGGAGAGAGGAAATCGATACAGGATCCCAGTGGAGAAGAGTAGACGGGTGCGGAAGGGGAGGCCGAATGCATGACATTTGAGGATTTGAGCAAAACGGTAAAATTTCGGTGGAGCGGAAGTCCAAGCGACAATGGTGTGAAAAAAACAGTCACATTAGTGTACGTCCCATTCACCAGTAACTACCAGTCTTGGTTCGTACTGAATGAGACAATAGACAACAGCAGACCCCCACTCCTTCCACCACAGGAAGTTTCCCACTCTTTCTACTTTGTGAAACTAATAATACGAATAGTTGTTTGAAACTGTGACGTAATATCATGCCCATTAGAGAGGCCATAACGAAGTATAAATGCCTGAAGACTGTGAACGAATGTCCGGGCATACGGAACAGGTTCTCAGCTATCTGAGTTGCTCAAAGACTACTTAGGTGATAGAATCGAGTACGTTGTCCTGGACGGCGAGCGCTGATCAGAGACTAGAGTATCGTTAGGAGAGTCCCAAGGAAGTGTGAAAGGACCACTCTTGATCTCTATGTACATAACTTATCTGACGGGTAGACTGAGCAGTTATCTGTGACTGTTTGCTTATGACGTTTTAGTATACGGGGGGAATCGTCGTTGAGTGGTTGTACGAGGATACAGGATAACTTAGACACAATTTCTATTTGGTGTGACGAATGGCAGCTTGCTGTAAATATAGAAAAGTGTAAGTTAACGCAGATGAAAGGGAAAATCAATCCTGTGATCTACTAATACAGTATTAGTCGTGCTGCTTTACACGGTCACGTCGATTAAATATCTACATGTAACGCTGCAAATCGATATGAAATGGAACGAGCACGTAAGGTCGGTTGTAGAGAAGGCAAATCATCGACTCTGGTTCATTGGGGGAATTCTAGGAAAGCGTAGCTCATCTACAAAGAAGGCATCGAATACAACATTTGTTCAACCCAGTATTGAGACTACTCGTTAGTTTATAATTCCCAACAGGTCGGGTTAAAGGAAGAGATCGAAGCAGTTCAGAGGCGTGCAGCTAGATTTGTAACCGGTGCGTTCTATCAACACGCAAGTACCGCGGAAATCCTCCGTGGCCTCAAATGGGATCCCCTGCAGGGAGGACGACGTTTTTTCACGAGACGCTATTGACAAAGTTTAGGAAACCGGCATTTGTAGCTAACTGCAGAATGATTCTACTACCGCGTAAAATCGAAGAACATCAGATAAGAGAACTAGGGCCTGTACGGAAGCATATAGATAGTCGTTTTTCCTTCGTTACATTTGCGAGTGGAACAGTAAAGGGCACGACTAGTAATAGGTCAAATTATCCTCCGTTATACACTGTATGCTGGCTTGCGGAGTATGCATGCAGATCGTGTAAGACCCAACTCGTTTTATTTGTTCATGAGACCCAGAAAATATTAGATACAGGCTCCCTGGTAGATGCCATTTTTTTTTTTTACTTCCGGAAGGCATTCGATACAGTTCCGCACTGTCGCCTGGTAAACAAAGTAAGAGCCTACGGAATATCAGACCAGCTGTGTGGCTGGATTGAAGAGTTTTTAGCAAACAGAACACAGCATGTTGTTATCAACGGAGAGACGTCTATAGACGTTAAAGTAGCCTCTGGCGTGCCACAGGGGAGTGTTATGGGACCATTGTTTTTCACAATATATATAAATGACCTAGTAGATAGTGTCGGAAGTTCTATGCGGCTTTTCGCGGATGATCCTGTAGTAAACAGAGAAGATGCAGCATTAGAAAATTGCAGTGAAATGCAGGAAGAGCTGCAGCAGATAGGCACTTGGTGCAGGGAGTGACAACTGACCCTTAACATAGACAAATGCAGTGTATTGCGAATACATAGAAAGAAGGATCATTTATTGTATGATTATATGATAGCGGAACAAACACTGGTAGCAGTTACTTCTGTAAAGTATCTGGGAGTATGCGTACGGAACGATTTGAAGTGGAATGATCATATAAAATTAATTGTTGGTAAGGTGGGTGCCAGGTTGAGATTCATTGGGAGAGTCCTTCAAAAAAGGTAGTCCATCAACAAAGGAAGTGGCTTACAAAACACTCGTTCGACCTATACTTCCTATACTTGATTATTGCTCATCAGTCTGGGATCCGTACCAGGTCTGGTTGACAGAGGAGATAGAGGAGATGCAAAGAAGAGCGGCGCGTTTCGTCACAGGGTTATTTGGTAAGCGTGATAGCGTTACGGAGATGTTTAGCAAACTCGAGTGGCAGACTCTGCAAGAGAAGCGCTCTGCATCGCGGTGTAGCTTGCTACCCAGGTCTCGAGAGGGTGCGTTTCTGGATGAGGTATCGAATATATTGCTTCCCCCTACTTATACCTCCCGAGGAGATCACGAATGTAAAATTAGAGAGATTCGAGCGCGCACGGAGGCTTTCCGGCAGTTGTTCTTCCCGCGAACCATACGCGACTGGAACAGGAAATGGAGGTAATGACAGTGTCACGTAAAGTGCCCTCCGCCACACACCGTTGGGTGGCTTGCGCAGTATAAATGTAGAGTAGATGTAGACGTGGACCCTCGGCTACACAGTACACCAGTAGACTCAGAGGCAGCCGTCACCAAAATGTCTGTTTTATTCATCCAGTGACAGTTACTTCCAGCACAACGCAGTTATAGGCCCAGAAAATATTTATGTTAATGTGAACCTTTACTTCTTGCGGACTCCCACGTTTCATTTTTCTTCGTTATCATTTAATAATCTCAAACCGAATCGCACTAAAGTCATTATACGGCTGTCGAGATCGCTGCCAAGGGCGTCAGAACAACGGTTGACCTCAACTCGCCTTTCCCTAATTGCTCTCACAAGAACCAGAGGTGCTCAGTATTTTCCCTTTCTCTGACTACCGGCGCTTGGCGGCACGATTGGGAGGCTTCCCGCGTTAGCCACGTAGCCATAAAACAGGGGTCGCTGAGGAACAGGCCAAGAGAGGCAGCCAGCTATCTCGGTCGGCTACACGCGGGTGTGTGTCTGTATGTGGTAGAGGTCATAGTATTATGACAGACCTTTAAGGAGGATGGTGAAGGGCAAATACGCTGAGGAGACAAAACTTTATGACTACTGTCTAGTGTGTGGTTGCATGCCAGCTGGTGGCTTTGTGGGCACGTGACAGGGTTAGGAAAATAAATAAGTAGTAGAGACGAGTGGGGAATAATTCTAGCGACGATACGGGTCGCGAATAGGGAAATAATTGGTTTAAGAGACCTTGACAGAGACCGACTGTTATGGCGTGGCTCCTGGGAAAGAGCCTCTTGGAAACGACGAAACTGACCGTCTGCTTGTCTGCTACTATATGGAACATACACGATGTATCAAGAGTAAACGGTTTCCAAAAAGAATGACCTGATTTCAAAACTCCGTATTTATTGATAAAAACATACTAAAAACATGGGATGAATTACAAAATACTCAAAACATCTTAAACTTTTAGCTATGTTATTAAAAATGCTGTATGTGTGCAAGAGCACATCTAGACGCTAGCTAAATTTGTCATAAGCTTTAAACAATGTATCTGCTTTAACAGAAGTAATCGCGGTTGTCATTCTATCCTTCACTTCTTCTATCTCACGAGATAAAGGTGAAATGAACATACATTCCTTCACGTACCTTCACAGGAAAAAATCGCGTGGGGTCGTGTCTGGCGATTTTGGCGGCCAAGCATGCAGGGCAGTACCTCTGGATCGCGTGCGCCCTGTCCAGCGCTGAGTTATCTTCAAATGCTGCACAACTGCCTTTTTGCACAACTTCAGGAGGACTCCGACGGCTTTATTTTCCAATAGCATGGAGCTCCACCACTCTGGCACAACCACGTACGTCAGTTTCTCAACGCTGGATAGGGCGCACGGGACCCTGATACAGTGCCATACATCTTTGGCGTCCAAAATCGCCTGACATGACCACATGCGATTTTTTCTTCTGGGGATATGCGTAGGAAAGTGTATTCATTTCCCCTTTACCTCGTGACATAGAAGTGAAGAGCAGAATGACAGCCTTCATGACTTCTGTAATAGTAGATGCATTGTGTAAAGTTTACAACGAATTTACCTATCGTCTATATGTTGTTCGAGCTTCTGCTGTAGGACACATAGAGCATTTGCAATAGCATAGCTAAGACTTTAAGACTTTGTGGGTATTATGCAGTTCATCCCATGTTTTTTATCAATAAATGCGGGATTCTAAAGTCAGGCTATTTTTTTAAGCACCCTTTATGTTATGTGGCGCGATGTGTACCATGTTAGCATAGTTTATGCTCTAAAACTCTTCGTTTGCGTGCTAGCGTCTCTGAAAAGTAGAGGAGGACGTAGGCGGTTTAGACCACACGAGTTAGGCAAGGAGGGAAGGAGAAATTGTGCATTACTGTTAGTAAACAACAGTTTAATTCACTGTCAGAAGGAGCTGAATATGAGCACAATCAACTTCGATACATTCTGTGTATCGCCAGATGATGTGCTGAATTCTTGGTCCCCTCGCACACCAGAAGTGACATCATTGGATTTTCATTTCTGAGGGTACATGAAAACCCTGATACACGACGCAGCCGAGGTAGTCATCTCTAGATCTTGTGGCATCAATACAAGTAGCAAAGTTGGTCATCTCCGATACGCTGGGAATATATCCAAGGGTTCAGCGAGAACCAGGCGATATACAAAACATATAAACCCGCTTCCCTGGCCGAGGTCGCTAACGCAGGGTTCTGTGGTGGCTCTCGACCCTGGGGTAAGCTGGATCGAATCCCGGTGGTGGAAAAATTTTCACTGCCAGTGTGTGGTCAGCAAGGGGAGGAGAGCTGGTGGAGTAAAGTTTCTGATTACCAGACTTTGCGCCAGTGCTGTGGTTTAAATACCAAATGTGTACGCAGTGTCTCCTGAAATGAGGGCATATGATCCTGTTGATGGTGATCTGTCTGTCGGATAGAGAAGTTAAGCCTGGTGTGCCCCTTGGTGCTATTCGCGAGGAGCAGGCTGTGTCCCGGCACCGGATTTCACCCTCTCCCTCCTCACATCATCATCACACAGTACACAACACTCCACACACACACAATACATACATGACCGAACGAGGTGGCGCAGTGGTTAGTACAGTGAACTCACATTCGGGGGGACAACGGTTCAAACCCGCGTCTAGCCATTCTGATTTAGGTTTTCCGTGATTTCCTTAAATCGCTTCAGGCAAATGTCGGGATGGTTCCTTTGATAGGGCACGAACGACTTCCTTCCCCGTCCTCCGCTAATCCGGGGGGGGGGGGGGCCTATGACGTCGTTATTTGTTCCCCTCTCCCGAATCAACCAACCAACCAATACATACACGTGGTATTACGAATTTTGCAATGAAGCAAGTTGAAAAAAAAAACACAAAATATATCGAAGTTGGTGGCGGTCATATTGAACACCTTTTGCAAGTGAATTACGCTGTTTTTTCTGACACTAACATAAATTGCCCCCTTTACTCCTTGCTCAACTCGTGTGGTCCAAACCGTCTACGTCCTCCTCCAGAGACGCTAGGCAATATTTAATTAAAGATAATTTAATGAATGATACCTTTGTATCTTTGCTTAATGATAATCTTTGCATTGTATACATAAACGTCAAGTGTATAGCACATGCGAGATGCTCAACACTGACACTAAGAATATTATGACGTGTGCCACAGTAATTTATTTATAATATGTGTTAATATGTGTGCTGTTTGCTATTCAACAACATATACATCGACCTGGAAAACCACATGGACCAAACGCAACAAATCACCATCTGATTTAGGTTTTCCGTGATTTCCTTAAATCGCTTCAGGCAAATGTCGGTATGGTTCCTTTGATAGGGCACGAACGACTTCCTTCCCCGTCCTCCGCTAATCCGGGGGGGCCTATGACGTCGTTATTTGTTCCCCTCTCCCGAATCAACCAACCAACCAATACATACACGTGGTATTACGAATTTTGCAATGAAGCAAGTTGAAAAAAAAACAGTAATTTATTTATAATATGTGTTAATATGTGTGCTGTTTGCTATTCAACAACATATACATCGACCTGGAAAACCACATGGACCAAACGCAACAAATCACCATCTAATGGAGCTTATGTAAGTGAACGCAACTATTTTGTATCATATATAAATAAATGCAAGCACTTTAGAGTATTTTTGTTAATGAAACAACATATAAAGTGGCGTTAACCATTCAGATATTCTTGTGCAATGTGGGAGCAGACGACATGCTGTTGGTCAAAACGTTTGTGTGATTAAAATTATTAGCCATCTGAAGAGAGGCATGGTAGCCCGAAATCGGTTATGGCACTAAAATAAAACATTTAAAAAGTATTTGCGGCTGATTGCGTCATTCACCAGCTTTCTAGAAGATTCTGGTGCTTTCCCCGTTAATTCAGTAGACGTATCTCCCAGTACATTCGATGCTAGTAAAAATAAGACCGCTCTTATTCAGGAGTGAGTTTGTTCGATTTTGCGAATGTGCGAGGAAACAAGGACTAATTAATTGCATGATTTCTTTCTACGTCGCTGGCTGATTTGTTCGTAATTCACTACAGACAGAACAACATAGTCAGCAAACGGGGAAGGGTGCAAATGAGCGTTTTCGTAGGAGCACTGAAAGATGATCAGCATTTGTATATTGTTATAAGTAGCTATTACCATAATAAGCCGAGGTGCTTTCCCAAATATTTGAAACAATAAAATGTATTAAGCCGGACTTGATGACTCCAAAGAACCTCAAAACAAAATTTTAAATATGCGCAACATTTTTAACATTGAATGATGTAGCCAACCGTTCCTGAGAGTGCTACGGTCGCAAAACACGTTGAGAAGCTTCTTCTGTGCAATGTATCAACTCGTTTCTGAGCGTGCACCAGCCGTATTGAAAACCACTTTTGACGTGCATCGCGGTGAGAAACACGGCCATATTCTCATTGTGAAGGACGCCAAAGGTGGTTGCCGTCGTGGTTGAGGACCATCTGCATGTCTTAATGTTTGATGTCTCTCCCGATAGTGATGGAAGCTACCAGCAGGATTTATTTGTTTATCGTATGATTAAAACAAATACATATACACGACATTTGTGGACAAATGTGCACGATCTCTAGCTCGTACAATATTACATCTCCAGATCTAGTCCCATGATCCATTCGGTCGCTTCATCTGATGTGTGGTGAATGTCCGTTATCGTCCTTTTGTACACCCGAAGAGGGCAGTCAGCAACGATATGGTGAATTGGCTCTGAAGGGACACCACAATCACAATTTGCAGAACTAGTCCTTTCCAAAGTGTGCAATAGATAACCACATCTGTTTTGTCCAGTTCGAATTCGGTTCATGATCCTCCACTGACGTCTGGGGAGATCGCATCACTGCATCCATATGGACAGGTTTCTCGACTAAACATTAGTTGACTACAGATGAATCCTCGCCCTGAATTTTCCGTGAATGGTTGACACTGTAAAAAGACCCAAGAAGATTGTTTTCTGTGGGCCACGACGGTTTACTTGTTTTCTTCAAGTGTTGGTGTCCCGTTCGTGCAATATATCGATGAACGGGTACCTGAGGAGCCTTCTGAATGTTATTCCACACCGTCAGGAGAGCTTCTGATCAACTTAGAGCTGGTGGTGAGATACTGCTCAGAACGGGAAGCCACAGGCTGTTTGTATTCCGTCCACGGTGGGGTTCTACGTTGCGTCATGTCCGTCGTTATAACCTTTCATTATCCTACACGTGGCCCGCAGGTGGTGCACAGAATGGGAATATGATGGTGAAACTGAACAGTTCAAATTTCTAGGTGTTCAGATAAATAGTAAACTGTCGTGGAAAGACCACGTTCAGGATATTGTTCAAAGACTTAATGCTGCCATTTTTTACTATTCGAACGGTATCTGAAGTGAGTGATCGTTCGACACAAAAATTAGTCTACTTTGCTTATTTTAATTAGCTTATGTCGTATGGTATTATATTTTGGGGTAACTCTCCTATTCTAAAAGGATGTTTTTGGCTCAGAAATGGGCGGTTCGGGCGATAAGTGGAGTAAGTTCATGAAACTCTTGTCGACACCTGTTCACGAGTCTGGGTATTTTGACATTGCCCTCTCAATATATATATTCCTTACTGTCATTTCTTGCCGGCCGGGGTGGCCGAGTGGTTCTAGGCGCTACAGTCTGGAACTGCGCGACCGCTGCGGTCGCAGGTTCGAATCCTGCCTCGGGCATGGATTTGTGTGATGTCCTTAAGTTAGTTAGGTTTAAGTAGTTCAAAGTTCTAGGGGACTGATGACCTCAGAAGTTAAGTCCCATAGTGCTCAGAGCCATTTGATCACCTCATTCTGTCCGATCACCTGCATCCATTCATACCCAATATGCATTCCGACGAACTTATGCAGTTCCAGCAGGACAATGAGGTACCCCACATGTCTAGAATTGCTGCAGAGTGGCTCCACGAACCATTTGAACTGTCATTTCTTGTTAACAATATTAGCTTATTCCCAAGAATAAGCAGCTTTCAATAAGTTAATACTCGGCAAAAATCAAACCTGCATTTGGATCGGACTTCCTTAACTCTTGTGCAGAAAGGTCCGCAGTATACTGATGCATCCATTTCCAATAAGCTACCACTCGAATTCAATAATCATAGCAGTAATTTGCGCGCTTGCAAATCGAAACTATAGAGTTTCCTCGTGGTTCACTCCTTCTATTCTGTCGAGGAGTTTATTGAAAAATTAAGCTGATTCTTTCAAATTGTTCAAATGGCTCTGAGCACTATGGAACTTAACTTCTGAGGTCATCAGTCCCCTAGAACTTAGAACAACTTAAACGTAACTAACCTAAGGACATCACACACATTCATGCTCGAGGCACGATTCGAACCTGCGACCGTAGCGGTCGCGTGGTTCCAGACTGAAGCGCCTAGAACCGCTCGGTCACTGTAGCCGGCAAGTTGATTCTTGTTGTATTGTTGACTGCGTTTACTTCAACTTCTGGATTGACTTTTTTCGGGTTCATAAATATTCTATTTTTATCTGTTATTACTTTTATGTTGAAATTTCATGTACTGACACGTCCCATGACCTTGGAGATTTGCTCCTCAATTTGATCCTACGGAACTTGACGTGGCTCTGAGCACTATGGGGCTTAACATCTGAGGTCATCAGTCGCCTAGAACTTAGAACTACTTAAACCTAACACATCCATGCCCGAGGCAGAATTCGAACCTGCGACCGTAGCGGTCGCGCGGTTCCAGACTGAAGCGCCTAGAACCGCTCTGCCACAATGGCCGGCGAACTTGACGTGTAAATAAATAAATAAATAAGAACCGAACCGCCTGAAAAGACCTTCGTTCAAAAGACATAAAGGAAGTTGGAAGGTCCTTTTAAGGACCCACAAGTTCGTACAATTTGATCATCTTTCCAGCACGATAACTGTCCAGGTCACAATGCTAGAATACTGCTGCAATGATTTGAGAGACAGCACAGTGAACTCGCGTTGATCTATTCATCATCAAACTGCTCTGATATGCGCCAGGTAGAATACATCTGTGACTGTCGGACGCCACCTCCGCGCCGACAGACCACCGCCCCGTAATGAGTAGAAATTGCGCGATCTGTGCGTTGACATCTGGTGCCATATTAGCTTTGGAAACCTAGCAACGACTTGGCGAATCCATGTCACACAGAATCGCTGCAAGGCGTTTCAAAGTTGCACCAGCACGCTGCTGAACAGGC
Source organism: Schistocerca cancellata (assembly GCF_023864275.1). Classification (NCBI taxonomy): domain Eukaryota; kingdom Metazoa; phylum Arthropoda; class Insecta; order Orthoptera; family Acrididae; genus Schistocerca; species Schistocerca cancellata. The sequence goes on along the minus strand of NC_064629.1, from coordinate 548,245,897 downwards.
GGCCATAATGTTTCGGCTCATCAGTGTAACTGTAGTACTTGAGAGAGGTGCCCGAATACCGTGAAAGCAGCCGGCGCGCTGCAGGGGACTACGTGACGAGCGACATGTGTGGCACCTCCCGGCTTTCCCTGCCGCGTTCATCGTCTGTTTGCGGAACGCTCAAGGACTTACACACCGGGGACACGTCCAGTTCTGCGTCACCCGCACCTTCTTGTGTAGCACACACTACTGAGCAGCGCGCTACACGAAAATACACCACTTTTGTTTACACGAGTGGCTTCTTTTCTCCGATGCTCGATGCTGCATACTTACTGCAACAAAAACAATTGACTCTTTTCCTCTTACTTCATGAGCAGTGTGCCTCTCTTACTGCCCTTCAAAACCTAAGCTAGCTCACGTATCAACCCTCCCCCCTCCTCCCCTCTCACATGCAGTTATCAGTCCGAAGACTGATTTTATGCAACTTTCCATGCTAGTTTCTGTTGCGGAAGGGCCGGCCGCGGTGGTCTAGCGGTTCTGGCGCTGCAGTTCGGAACCGCGGGACTGCTACGGTCGCAGGTTCGAATCCTGCCTCGGTCATGGGTTGTGTGTGATGTCCTTAGGTTAGTTAGGTTTAAGTAGTTCTAAGTTCTAGGGGACTTATGACCTAAGATGTTGAGTCCCATAGTGCTCAGAGCCATTTGAACCATTTTTTTGTTGCGGAAGGCATACCTGCATAACCACTGCGCCCTTCATGCGTTTGTACCTATCTCAAACCTAATCATTCCTCTCCTACTGTATACCTTTTTACTATTTCGTTTAGTCGTAGTCTATTGTTCTTTGTGAAACTCTAAACACAATGTTGTTGTTTTCAGCTATCCATGTCCCATCTCCTCACTTTCCTACCTGTTAAGAAATTTCTTCAGCTTTAGTTTGCATTTCATAACCACATTTTAGTCGCGTTTGGTCCGCCCAAGGATCTTAATAGTTTGGAATGAATTTAGTCTACTCCAGGTGCCTTGTTTCGACTTGCGTCTTTCAGGGCACTGTCAAATTCTTCTCGCAGTATCACATAACTCATACAGTCTTCATCCATTTCCTCTACCTTCTCCATAACATCGTCTTCAGGAGTTTTTCCTTTACATAAATCTTATATGTATATATGCTTATATAAGATTTATGTAAAGGAAAGACTCCTGAAGACGATATTATGGAGAAGGTAGACGAAATGGATGAAGACCGTATGAGTTTCTCATATATATATATATATATATATATTCCTTCCTCTTTCAGTGTTCTCTTCTTTGCTTAATCCTTCGAGTACCAGTGGTTTCTGCCTGAAGCCACCCTTTTATTATTATTAATACTTTTGGAAGTAACAGTGCCTTTCGCATGAAACCAACGATGCTATTGCAAGACAGAGACATCTAATGTTTGTTGAAGTACTTTTAGGATGCAATGCATTGTAGCAGTCGGCGCAGAGATCACGTTACGTGATTGTAGGAGATTGTGACAAGTAGCTTTTTTTATAGTGACCATACTGAGAAATTCAATGACAGTGAAAGTAAATATATCTAAAGTCATTGCAACATAAATGTGAGTCTGTGCTACTGTTGTTATAAGTGGTTTCGAAATGAAACTACTGGACCAATATGTACTTTTGATTTGATAAATTGTAGGACCATGTTTGCTTGTTATTTAGGACTATAGTTTGCTGTAGGCATTACAGGTTCAAATGATGAGTGACTGAAAACTGTGAATCTCAGTGGCTCCAAAGTAACACAACTTTAAAACAATTGATTGTGTACTCTTTGCCAATTTCTTCTGATATTCGTTGTTTACTATGATAATAAAGATTAATTTTCTCAAAAATCTGAAAAGTATATTCCAAAGTGAAACCGCCTTCTTAAAATAATTCATTGTTTATTTCTTTTCGTATCCGTTACTTACTATGATGAAGAAGGTCAATTTTCTCAAAAAAATTAATTTTTTTATTGTTGGGACTCAGAGGATTAATAATGGCTCTTCATGTTCATTCAAAGTCTTCTATTTTCTCGAAAGCTTTCTTTAAACTTCCTGTAAACGTCATCCACCTTTATTATCGTTAGGCGTGCTTCTACAGCCTTGCACTTCTTCAGCTTCGCCATTTTGCACTTCCTGGCAGTCTATTTTGAGGCATTTAAGCTGTCCAGATACGTTTCAGACCACCAAGTATCTGCGAACGTCTGTGAAGAAGGAATTAAAGAGCACGCGGTCTTCTGCTTATTTTCGTCCATCTTCATGACAAAAAACCGTCAATAATAAATACTGCGTATCTACGATGTACGATCAGTAATCTGCTGTTGAAGCGCGATAATAGTGTCGGTGACTAATTTAGCGGTGATGCGATGCGTGTTTCGTGCTAATTTCAGTCAAAACTGAACCTCGTTTGTTTAATTCAAATTTAGTGTTATACAGTATGGAGGAGGGTACTTTGATCGTAGCTTGTCGTTTCTTGCTCCACTCGCAATGGAGCGACGAAAATTGACAAGTGGCACGCGTCCAGACGAGACTTAATTTATCTGATTTCGTCCCAATGTCCTCATGCGAGATTAATATCTGAGACAGTTCAGGCTCTCGCAGATGATTTTTCTCTAAACTTTCTCAGCGGTAGTGGTCCGGCCGACCAGTAAATCTAGCAGTTCGCCACCGAATTGCTTCGATTCCAATTGAAGAGTGGAAATGGAAAAGGCACTAACTGCCAGATCTCACATTTGTCAGGAGAATAAAGAAAAACAATATATCGCTTTTTGTACATAACTTATTTGTATCCAAATAACTGAGGAGAGCAGCGTGGTTTAGGGCGCCTTGTCACGGTCCGCGCGGCTCTCCCCGTCGGAGGTTCGAGTCCTCCCTCGGGCATGGGTATTATCCTTAGTGTTCGTTTAAGTTAGATTAAGTGGTGCGTAAGCTTAGGGACCGATTACCTTAGCAGTTTGGTCCCATTAAGACCTTACGACAAGTTTTAAAAGAAAAAAAAACCTGAGAAGATATTCTGATACCACATGATCATGCAGCCATCTTCATCGCCGAAAAAAATAATAAGACAAATTAGAAACTAAATAACAATTTATTAAAAATTTTCTAAATAACATGCCAGGAAACTTACTTGTTCTTAGTGCCATTAATAAAGTTTTTGTTTCAAGTAACATTAATACTGACTCAGTACTTTTTTAACTAGTAGAAATGTAGTCAACAAAAACCATTTCACATATCTTTTGAATTTTTTACTAGGTAATAACATTATTAAATTCAAGAAAAAATTTCTCAGTATTGACTTCTGTTTCTTACACAGCTCCATTCTTTGTATCAGATGTTGCGAAGTTTTCTGTAAAACTCCCAGTGTTGTCGAAGAGGAAATGGCAACGTCGTCAGCAGGTATTTCTGTTTTGCAACTGAAAAATATGGCTTTCATATGAAGTACGTCATGGCATACATCTGCCATGGTCTTCGTTCTCTCGAATATACTGACATTTTTCCATTCTTCTGTTTCATCAGACCAAGAATTTTCATATAGCTATTTGAGATGGATGAGTATGAGACACTTTCGTGTTACTACATTTGAAGATCTTACCCGCCAGCATTAGCAACAACGTTTCAGCAGCATCCTTAAAATCAAACAAGTCAGTTGCATTCATTGGAATTACAAGGAATGAGTTCATAGCTTTGGATAACTCAACAATATTGTATAAATCTTGTGGAACAAAGCCGCTGCTTACCTTCCTCCGTTTCTCTCTAATTATAGAATCTCTGATATAGCTCAATAAGCCCTGCCCACTCACCAAAAACTGATGTCTTATGTCTTCAAACTACCCGGGCAAACGAACGGTTCCTTCACGCACGGCCCTTGGAAGCACTGCTTGACACAAACACCACACGCCATCTAGTAATGAATGTTTGAAACATTTTCTCCATGATTTGACATTAGGATCAAGTCTGGGGACATGCAACACAATACCGAGAGCACACTAGTACTGGAAACAGAATGTTTTCTATTTCCACTCTTCAGCTAAACTTGTGTGCTACGTTTCATGTATTGTCGGAACGTTACGCCTCGATATTTCATCGACGTGAGTGGTGGTGTGAGTGAGGAATTGACGCTAATGTCCTGGGCTGTATAATAAGCGGATCAAAATTGAGGGTAAGAAATGTTTCTATTCATTTTAACACAATTATTACAGCAACCACAGATTACTGTTTAAAATAGAGTGAAATGTGACTGGAAGACGAACTGCAATTGCAAAATTTCCACTGTGTGTTCGATTTGTGGCCATGCTGAACCGCGTAATTGAGATTAATCTCAAGTAAGTGTAAGTGGCGGAAGGAAAAAAATACTTCAACCTGCCTATTCTGAAACCTGCAATTGACGATCACAGGACGCTATAATCACAAGGTAGGCTTTGGCAAGCACGAGGAGAGGTCGTATAAAACCTCGCTTTGTGGGGACGGGCATTATCTTGCTGAAATGTAAGCGCAGTATGGCTTCCCATAAAGGTGTTGTAACACGGTACCTAACAGGTTTCTCTTTCTATTTAGCCCACAAAGAAAGTGCACAAGCCAGACTACACCACGGTGCACAGTTTTAGAAAGGTAAACCGTGAGAGCTGCTGATAACTCTTTCGTTGGAAGGAACCCGTCTACAGAGTGTCTCCAGATAATTTTATCCCTGTGAATATACAGGATCTACATCTACATCTACATATATACTCCGCTAGCTACCAAGCAGTGTGTCACAATTCGCGCCAAAGTCATATTCCCCCCCCCCACCCCCGCCCCCCTCTCTGTTCCGCTCGATGATCGTACGAGGGAAAAACGACTGTCTCAACGCCTCAGTACGAACTCTAAATTCCCTTATATTTGAATGGTGATCATTGCACGATTTGAAAGTTGGTGGTAATAATATATGCTCTACATCCTCGGCGAAGGTCCGCCGCTCGTGGTCTCGCGGTAGCGTTCTCGCTTCCCGTGCACGGGGTCCCGGGTTCGATTCCCGGCGGGGTCAGGGATTTTCACCTGCCTCGAGATGACTGGGTGTTTGTGTTGTCCTCATCATTTCATCATCATCCAGGAAAGTGGCGAAATTGGGCTGAGCAAAGATTGGATAATTGTACGGGCGCTGATAACCACGCAGTTGAGCGCCCCACAAACCAAACATCATCATCATCATCCTCGGCGAAGATCAGATTTCGGAATTTAGTGAGCAGCCCTTTCCGTTTAGCACGTCGTCCATCTGCAAGTGTGTCCCACTTCAAACTTTCTATGAGATTTGTAACGCTCTCGTGATGGCTAAATGTACCAGTCACGAATCTTGCCGCTCTTCTTTGGACCTTCTCAATCTCTTGAATCAGACCCAACTGGTAAGGATTCCATACAGACGAACAATACTCTGAACGAACTAATGTATTGTAAGCAATTTCCTTTCTTGAAGGACTGCATCGCTTCAGGATTTTACCAATATACCGCAATCTAGAGTTCGCCTTGCCCGTTACTTGTGTAATCTGATGATTCCAATTGAGATCATTTCGAATAGTCACACCCAGATACTTGACGGATGTTACCGCTTCCAAAGACTGGCATTTTTTTGTACTCGTTCATTAATGGGGATTTTCGCCTTGTTATACGCAGTAGGTTACACTTACTAATATTGAGAGATAACTGCCAGACATTACACCACGCATTTATTTTCTACAAATCCTCTTTGATTTGTTCACAACATTCGTGTGATACTATGTTCGGATATTCCCATTAGAAACTTCTAGGACTTGTAGAAGGGAGTGAGTTCATAATATTTTGAATAGGAAGCCATGTCTGAAACAGATATGTAGCGCATCCACGTCAGCTGGGGAAAGAGAAAGTCTCAGACTTGCTTGTCTTGAAATGCAATAGGATAGAAAGGATGACGGGTACTACGTCTGACGTTCACCAAATGCCAAGTTTAGTTTACGAGACTCCTGCAGAGGAAGAGGAAGATCTGCTGGTACGAGTTCTGGATGCTGCACTAGAAATTGAAGAGACACCATGTGGGATGGAGAGTGCGTAAAGAGCACACTTCGTAGGTACAATGTCTGTAACAACGTTGGTAGTCGCCACATCGAGCCGCTCTTGTAATCTATAAGTACGTACAGTATGCTAGGTTCTTTTTAGTTCTGGAATAATGTAAACACGTAATGTTTAAGTATTAATGCAAACAAATGTGATTAAGTGATAAACGGATGTCACGTTATGTTTTCTTTCGAATTGTTATCTATTAATTGTACTATATCGAGCCTAATTTAAATGATTGGTTGGCTAATTTGGGGGAGGGGACCAAACAGCGAGGCGATCCGTCCCATCGGATTAGGGAAAGATGCCTATTTGCCTGAAGCGATTTAGGGAAATCACGGAAAACCTAAATCAGGATGGCCGGACGCGGATTTGAAACGTCGTCCTCCCGAATGCGATTCCAGTGTGCTAACCACTGCACCACATCGCTCGGTCATAGTTTAATTCCTCTGACAGAAGTGGATGAGTTAAACATCTGAACTGAAGGCGTCGGAGGACGGAATCGGTACGTTACCGGGCAAGAGATCTTTGTCAAAATACGCACATCAAGAAAAGTTTTGCATCACCCCATTTCTCAGAACTCCTGAAGATAGACGTTGACTGTGGATATTGAATCACAGACACAGTCCCTTTGACTGTTCAGAGATGTCACTAAATCCACCCAAAGCTGTAAACAACCATGCATGACCAGCGCCTATTAGACGGAGGGGGTCCGACAGGCGATCAGTTCCAGTCATTCCACCAGGTAGGAGGTACACAGCTCGTGTTGTCTGTAATTCAACCATACCTAGACGGTCAATACCACGGTTCGATCGCGTCCGCATTGTTACTTTCTGCCAGGAAGGGCTTTCAATAAGGGAAGTTTCCAGGCGTCCCGGAGTGAAACAAAGCGATGTTGTTCGGACATGGAGGAGATACACAGAGACAGAAACTGTCGATGACATGCCTCTCTCAGGCCGCCTAAGGGCTACTACTGCAGTGGATGACCGCTACCTACGGACTATCGCTCGGAGGAACCCTGACATCAAAGGCACCATGTTGAATAATGTCGTGTTACGACTCAAACTGTGCACAATAGGCTGCATGATGCGCAACTTTACTCCCGATGTTCATGACGAGGTCCATCTTTGCAACCACGACACCATGCTGCGATGCAGATGGGCCCAACAACATGCCGAATGGACCGCTCAGTATTGGAATCACGTTCTCTTCCTCGTTGAGTGTCGCATATGACTTCAACAAGACAATCGTCGGAGACGTGTTTGGAGGCAACCCGGTCAGGTAGAACGGCTTAGACACACTGTCCAGCGAGTGCAACAAGGTGTAGGTTCCCTGCTGTTTGGGTGGAATTATGTGGTGCCGAGGTACGCCGCCGCTGGTCATGGAAGGCGCCGTAACGGCTGTACGATTCGTGAATACCGTCCTCCGACCGATAGTGCAACCATATCGGCAGCAAATTGGCGAAGCATTCGTCTTCACTGACGACAATTCGCGCCCCCACCGTGCACATCTTGTGAATGACTTCCTTCAGGATAACGACACCGCTCGACTAGAGTGGGCAGCATGTTCTCCAGACATGAACCCTATTGAACATGCCTGGGATAGATTGAAAAGGCCTGTTTATGGACGACATGACCCACCAGCCACTCTGAGGGATCTCCGCCGAATCGCCGTTGAGGAATGGGATAATATGGACCAACAGTACCTTGATGAACTTGTGGATAATATGCCACGACGAATACAGGCATCCATCAATGCAAGAGGACGTGCTACTGGGTATTAGAGGTACAGGTGTGTACACCAATCTGGACCACCATCTCTAATGGTCTCGCTGAATGGCGGTACAACACACAACGTGTGGTTTTCATGAGCAATAAAAAGGGCGGAAATGATGTTTATGTTTTCTGTGCAGGTTCCAGAACTCTCGGAACCGAGGTGATGCAAAACTTTTTTTGATATGTGTATTAGGTACTCACTCCCTTCCACAAGGACTAGAAGTTCATACCGGAAATTTCCGAACACGCTGTATATACACTCCTGGAAATGGAAAAAAGAACACATTGACACCGGTGTGTCAGACCCACCATGCTTGCTCCGGACACTGCGAGAGGGCTGTACAAGCAATGATCACACGCACGGCACAGCGGACACACCAGGAACCGCGGTGTTGGCCGTCGAATGGCGCTAGCTGCGCAGCATTTGTGCACCGCCGCCGTCAGTGTCAGCCAGTTTGCCGTGGCATACGGAGCTCCATCGCAGTCTTTAACACTGGTAGCATGCCGCGACAGCGTGGACGTGAACCGTATGTGCAGTTGACGGACTTTGAGCGAGGGCGTATAGTGGGCATGCGGGAGGCAGGGTGGACGTACCGCCGAATTGCTCAACACGTGGGGCGTGAGGTCTCCACAGTACATCGATGTTGTCGCCAGTGGTCGGCGGAAGGTGCACGTGCCCGTCGACCTGGGACCGGACCGCAGCGACGCACGGATGCACGCCAAGACCGTAGGATCCTACGCAGTGCCGTAGGGGACCGCACCGCCACTTCCCAGCAAATTAGGGACACTGTTGCTCCTGGGGTATCGGCGAGGACCATTCGCAACCGTCTCCATGAAGCTGGGCTACGGTCCCGCACACCGTTAGGCCGTCTTCCGCTCACGCCCCAACATCGTGCAGCCCGCCTCCAGTGGTGTCGCGACAGGCGTGAATGGAGGGACGAATGGAGACGTGTCGTCTTCAGCGATGAGAGTCGCTTCTGCCTTGGTGCCAATGATGGTCGTATGCGTGTTTGGCGCCGTGCAGGTGAGCGCCACAATCAGGACTGCATACGACCGAGGCACACAGGGCCAACACCCGGCATCATGGTGTGGGGAGCGATCTCCTACACTGGCCGTACACCACTGGTGATCGTCGAGGGGACACTGAATAGTGCACGGTACATCCAAACCGTCATCGAACCCATCGTTCTACCATTCCTAGACCGGCAAGGAAACGTGCTGTTCCAACAGGACAATGCACGTCCGCATGTATCCCGTGCCACCCAACGTGCTCTAGAAGGTGTAAGTCAACTACCCTGGCCAGCAAGATCTCCGGATCTGTCCCCCATTGAGCATGTTTGGGACTGGATGAAGCGTCGTCTCACGCGGTCTGCACGTCCAGCACGAACGCTGGTCCAGCTGAGGCGCCAGGTGGAAATGGCATGGCAAGCCGTTCCACAGGACTACGTCCAGCATCTCTACGATCGTCTCCATGGGAGAATAGCAGCCTGCATTGCTGCGAAAGGTGGATATACACTGTACTAGTGCCGACATTGTGCATGCTCTGTTGCCTGTGTCTATGTGCCTGTGGTTCTGTCAGTGTGATCATGTGATGTATCTGATCCCAGGAATGTGTCAATAAAGTTTCCCCTTCCTGGGACAATGAATTCACGGTGTTCTTATTTCAATTTCCAGGAGTGTATTTAAATAAGTAAATAAATAAAGACGCACCACGAAGTAACTATGCAAATGGGACGAAATCGGTAGATGTGATGTACATATACAGACAAAGAAATGACTAAAGTTTCAGAAAATAAAAAGATATTAAGAGCTGCACAAACTGAGCAGGCCAATAATGGGTTGGTTTAGCCCTGCTCGTTATGCAAGCAGTTATTCGGCTTGGCATTGATGACAGAGGTGTTGGACGTCCTCCTGCAAGGCCTTGCATGGTGCAGGGAATGGCAATTGAATCTCAATGTAGACACGTGTAATGTGCTGCGAATACAAAGAAAGATAGATCCCTATCATTTAGCTACAAAATAGCAGGTCAGCAACTGGAAGCAGTTAATTCCATAAATTATCTGGGAGTACGCATTAGGAGTGATTTAAAATGGAATGATCATATAAAGTTGATCGTCGGTAAAGCAGATACCAGACTGAGATTCATTGGAAGAATCCTAAGGAAATGCAATCCGAAAACAAAGGAAGTAGGTTACAGTACACTCGTTTGCCCACTGCTTGAATACTGCTCAGCGGTGTGGGATCCGTACCAGATAGGGTTGATAGAAGAGATAGAGAAGATCCAACGGAGAGCAGCGCGCTTCGTTACAGGATCATTTAGTAATCGCGAAAGCGTTACGGAGATGATAGATAAACTCCAGTGGAAGACTCTACAGGAGAGACGCTCAGTAGCTCGGTACGGGCTTTTGTTAAAGTTTCGAGAACATACCTTCACCGAAGAGTCCAGCAGTATATTGCTCCCTCCTACGTATATCTCGCGAAGAGACCATGAGGATAAAATCAGAGAGATTAGAGCCCACACAGAAGCATACAGACAATCCTTCTTTCCACGAACAATAGAAGGGAGAACCGATAGAGGTACTCAGGGTACCCTCCGCCACACACTGTCAGGTGGCTTGCGGAGTATGGATGTAGATGTAGAATTCTGTCCGATTGGCGCGTTAGATCATCAAAATCCCGAGCTGGTTGTAGGACCCAGAACATAAGGTACCCAGTGTTCTCCATTGGTGAGCTTGTTGACCAAGTAGGGTTTGGCAAACACGAAGACAAGCGTTAGAAACCCACGGTGTGCGTGAGCGGGTATTATCTTGTTAAAATGTAAGCCCAGGATGGCTTACCATGAAGGGAAACAAAACAGATCGTAGAATATCGTCGACGTATCGCTGTGCTGTAAAGGTGCCGCGGATGAGAACACCGGCCCATCACTCCTGGTTGCCTGGCCATGTGGTGGGCGACAGTTAGGTTGGTACCCCACCACCACCGTGAGGGACATCTCTAGGCATGTGTCCGATGCTGATCGGGGCTAAATCCGAAGCGGGACTTGTCACTGAAGACAGTTCTACTCCAGACAATAAGATTCCAGAGCCGAAACGTGTCTGGAGACGACCCGGACAGCAGCAGGGTACTAAGCTAATTGTCTCGCGCCATACCGCCCAACAACCAGGAGCGACGGTCTGAAGTGCCATTTATTTTCTTAGCAGGACCTGTGCGGCACTCTTATAGCATGGAGACATCTTGACGATATTCTACGCCCCGTTTTGTTGCCCTGGGCTTACATTTCAGCAAGGTAATACCCGCACGGCGAGAGTTTCTACTGCTTGTCTTCATGCTTGCGAAACCCTACGTTGGCCAGGAAGGTTGCCGGATCTCTCCCCAATTCAGATCTTTTGGAGCATTATGGGCAGGGTTGTCCAACCAGCTCGGGATTTTGACGTTTTAACGCGCCAATTGGACAGAGCTTGGCACGACATTCCTCAGGAGGAGATCCAACAACTCTGTCTATCAATGCCAAGCCACCGAATAACTGCTAGCATTAGGGCCAGAGCTGGACCAACGCGCTATTGACTTTCTCAATTTGTGAAGCTCTTTCTCTTGAATAAATCATCAAATTTTTCTCAAACTGCAATTACTTGTTTGTCTGTATATGTACACATCAAATCTACCTATTAGCGCCCCATTCAGATAATTCCTTCGTGGTCGTCCTTTTTTTTTAGATTTTCTTTTCCATTTTTGTCTACATATATACAATGTCATTATTATAGCTATTGTAAAAAAACTTTTCTCTCTCATGTACGTGTAGTTGTGCCGTATTTATTAATGGTGCTGTCATCTGAAATAGAGGTCGTTCGTTCGATTTAAAAGCACACGCAAAGAATACTACCTTACCGTTTTTATATATTTTTTTTTTGTATGACTATGGACAGCTAGCGTACAACTGATGACAACGGAAACGTTTAATACTAAATATGTTCAAAATTTATTCGTTTGCTGATTTTTTAAATTAGTCTGCAAATACAGATTCATTTCTTATGAACAAATATCTATACTGTAATTTTAGAAGGTAAACTAAACAATACCAGAATAGAGAATATCTCTAAACGTCTTGATTGTGACAATTTTTGTCTTCATTTTTGATGCGTTTTATCCCATGTCTTTCCGCCATACTTTTAGCGCCTGTGACTGATCTTAAAGGTGTAGACGTAGTAAAACAAAATATGTCTGGATAGGGTTACGTACATTAAATAAATAAGTTGGCTTCTGCAAACAGAATGCACTCACTTTAGAGCCTTGGCAGTTGGCAACGCTGCTGCGAGCTACCAACTGAAAAGTGCTTCTAAGGGCTGCTCCGGTACGGAAACTACGTGGCTGAAAACAATAGCTGAGGCAACACCGAGGAATTGCCATAGAGACGTATACAAAATCGCGTTACGAGATTGGTTGTTCCATCGCCCGCTACTGGCGGACAATTGTAGTGCAGACGTTTAAAGCAGACCCGTCAAGTCCGCTTTAACTGTCGCTGCTGCCCTTCCGCCGTAGCTGTTTCGGAGATGCACGCACTTGTCTGGGCCAGCCAGACACTTAAAACTGAAGGCAGATTCGAGTTTAACGTCCCATGGCCGATGAGGTCATTAGAGACGGAGCAAAAGTTCGAAATGGACAAGGATATAGTAGCGAATGGCTCACGGCCGTTTAAAATTAGCCGCCCCGGCTAAAACTACACGGCCAGACGCCGACTGAACCTTCCCTCTTGCGAATGCGAAAGAGCCAAATTCGGGTTCAACGGCCCGTGGACGTTTAGCCCATTACGCACGGAGCTCAAGCTCAGGATGGGGAAGGAAAGCGGCTGCGTTTGTTTCGAAAGAAATTATCCCGGAACGTTAATGATCTTTACTTCGTGGGGGCCACAGTTTTTTGAAAGAATTTTTTGAAAGAAATTTCCTCCATTTGTTAATTGTACACTTATTTTACGCAATCGTAATTTCGGCTTTATAGCCACACTCTAGAGCATGTTGAAATATTAAAATATATCTGACCAGTCTGTGACATGTCATCGTTGAAAAAACATAATTCTAGTCTTCTAGGCCAGATTTCGTATTACAGGATATGAGTACATATCGAAAAAATATGTTTTTTTCGACGATGATATGTCGCAGAGAGGTCAGATATATTTTTACATTCGAAGTGCACTTGAAGGTGGCTGTAAAGCCGAAATCTTGAGTATGTAAAAGAAATAAACAATTAACAGTCAAATGGCGGGAATTTCTTTAAAAAGTATCCCGGGAAGTGCCTTCAGCAGTTTAGAGAAACCATGTAAAATCTAAATGTGGATGGTAGGAGGAGGATTTGAGCCGTGCTATCTCCAAATGCTAGGCCACTGCTCTACCGCTCCGCCATCTCACTCGGTCCCGAAAACAACTTCAGTTCTCTAACCACTCCGCCATTTTACTCGGTTCACGCAGAGACATCTGCAGGTTACCTGCTGGAGTAGGTATCAGATGAGCAAATGGACAGAAAGACAAGGTCCAGCAGAAATCCTTCAATAACACAGGAGATTTTAAATACTGGCGGAAGAGGAAATATCAAACTGCAGAAAATGAAACATGCAGAATGACATGTAACTGCTCGAAAAAAGTTTCTCACGACTTGCAGCCCGAAAAAATATTGAGCATCATGACAGATAAAGGGATTAGTGACCACTAGGTCGTACTAGCGAGACTGAATATCATAACGTCCAAGCCTACCAAAAATAAACGCAAAAAATAACGGTTTAAAAAAATGTAGATACAAATTCACATGACACCTTCCCAAGAGACAGTCTCCATTTCTTCCGAATTAACCATGTAAGTGTAGACGATATGTGGCTTGAATTTAAAGGCATTGCATCGACAGCAGTTGACAGATTTATACAACGTAAGTTAATAAGAGATGTTAATGGTTCAAATGGCTCTGAGCACTATGGGACTCAACTTCTTAGGTCATAAGTCCCCTAGAACTTAGAACTACTTAAACCTAACTAACCTAAGGACTTCACACACACCCATGCCCGAGGCAGGATTCGAACCTGCGACCGTAGCAGCCCCGCGGCTCCGGACTGCAGCGCCAGAACCGCTAGACCACCGCGGCCGGCAATAAGAGATGTTACTGATCCATGGTACACAAAAAAGGTCAGAACTCTGTTGTTTACAGAGAATCGAATTTTCGCTCGGATTTCAATGTGAGTTACTTTTAGTAGTTCCCATAATGAAATTCTGCCTTAAAATCTGGCAGAATATCTAAAGAGATTCTGATCATATGCAAAGTACACCAATGGCGAGACATAGTCAATACCTTCGCTGTGCGACAGCGATGGTAATGTTACTGATGAGAATGCCACTAAAGCGGTGATACTATTTACGGTTTTCCGAAAGTCATTCTGCTGCCAACATGAATAATTTAGAAGTATCTATCCTCGGTGCAGTGAAACAACTCAAATCAGTTAATAAAAACATGTCTAATGGTCGAGATTGTATATCATTTACATTCTTGTCAGAGTATGCTGATATAATAGCCCAATAGCTAGTAATCAGCCGGCGGGGTGGCCGAGCCGTTCTAGGCGCTACAGTCTGGAACCGCGCGACCGCTACGGTCGCAGGTTCGAATCCTGCCTCGGGCGTGGATGTTTGTGATGTCCTTAGGTTAGTTAGGTTTAAGTAGTTCTAAGTTCTAGGGGACTGGTGACCTCAGAAGTTAAGTCTCATAGTGCTCAGAGCCATTTGAACCATTTAGAACCTAGTAATCAAATACATTCGCTTGCACGATGAAAGAATCGTACCTAAAGATTGAAAAGCTGCACAGGTCACAGCAGTACTCATGAAAGAAAATAGGAGTAATCCGCTGAATTGCCGATCCATATCACTGACGTCAATTTCCAGTAAGATTTTGGAACACATACCGTGTTCTAAGCTTATGAATTATCTCGAAGAAAACGGTCTAGAGACACGTTGCCTATACGGATTGAAAAAATGGTTCAAATGGCTCTGAGCACTATGGGACTTAACATCTGAGGTCATCAGTCCCCTAGTACTTAGAACTACTTAAACCTAACTAACCTAAGGACGTCACACACATCCATGCCCGAGGCAGGATTCGAACCTGCGACCGTAGCGGTCGCGCGGTTCCAGACTGAAGCGCCTAGAACCGCTCGGCCACATAAGCCGGCTGCACGGATTGAAAAGATATCATTCTTGTGCAGCACAAATAACTCTTTATTCTAATACTATGGCGAGGGTATCTTAGACTGATCACATATTTCTTGATTTCTAGAAGTTTTTTGATAAGGTTCCTCATAAGCGACTTATAATCAAACTGAGTGTCTGTGGAATATTATCTTAACTATGCAACAGGACTCATGATTTCCTCTCGAAAGGGTCACAGTTCGTAGTAACTGAAGGAGAGTCATCGATAAAAACTGAAATGTTCCCCAAGGAAGTGTTTAAGCCTTCTGCTGCTAACTTATATAAATGATTTAGGAGACAATCTGAGCAGCCATCTTAGATTGTTTGGGTATAATGCAGTCGTTTAGCGTCCAGTACAGTCACCAGAAGATCTTAACCAATTGCAAAATGATTTAGACAAGATATTTGTACAGTGAGAAAAGTGGCAGGTGACGCTAAATAATGAAAAGTTGTAAGTAGCCTGCTTATATGTTTCTATGTTGGCAGCGCTATAGACTGTAATTAGTATCGGTGACAGCGCTCTGCGTCGTCGGCAAGAGATTCTGTGGTTGGACGAACTAGCAGTTAACAGTTAGCGAGCGGACGGCTTAGACGTGGGTCCTTCTGGAGACTCAGTGTTGGTAGGATATGCATTGTAAAATGAAGGTGGATGTAGTTGGTAATGTTTGGGTTAGTGGAATTATTGATGACTATATAATTTTTGGAACTGGATGTCACATGAATAAGGTAAAATATGCTAAATACATTGTTTGCTCTTCAACAGAATCGTTCTTTTGCTAACCATATGCCTGCTAGTAGTTAGAGCCTATAGTAGTTAGAATCTTTTTATTTAGCTGGCTGTAGTTGCTGCTTGCTGTAATTGCTGTAGTTCGTGTTATGAAGGTAAGTGACTTATGAAAAAGTATGGGTTATTGTTAGGATTTCTTCCAATTTAGGGACATCCTTTTGTGTTAATTATCTGAAGTCATGTTGTCATTTTAGAGCAGTCAAACTGCGTTGCACTTGTATATTGTGGGTAATAAATGAATAGATTAAGTTTGAGTTGTCTTTGTCAGAAAAAGTTCTGTAGGTCAGTGTATGATAAAAATAAGTAACGAGACACTAGGTTCAGCTTCATTCAGTAGCTTAAGACAAACACAAAGAAGTTTCACCTACTCAGTTATTTCAGTAGACTCAAACTAAGAAGTTTCAAAGTGTGAGGTCATCCACGTGAGTACTAAAAGGAATCCCTTAAATTTCGGTTAGCCGATAAATTACACAAATGGAAAAGCTGTCAGATCAATTACATTCCTGGGATAGCAATTATGAACAGCTTAAATTCGAACGATCACGTAGGATAATGATGTGGGAAGGCGAACGAAAGACTGCGTTTAATTGGCAACAAACCTAGCCTACACTATGCTTGTCCATACTCTGCTAGAATAGTGCTGTGCGGTATGGGTTCCTTACCAGATAGGATTGACAGAGGACATCACAATAGTTCAAAGAGGGGTAGTTCGTTTTGTATTATCGCGAAGTAGAGGAGAGAGTGTCACGGATATGATACGCGAGTTGGAGTGGCGATCATTGAAACAAAGGCATGCTTCGTTGCAGCGAATGGAGAAAAGAGCATCATAATGAAATAAGAAAAATCAACACTCGCAACTAAAAATTTAGGTGTTCGTTTCTGCCACCTGCTGTTCGAGGCACTGATGTTAATTGATCTTGATACAACTCTCTTTCCAGGGTTCCTTTGACATGCACTTCCTCTTCAAATGCTCATTGGTCAGAGTTGAAAATATTCTTTACTGAACGATGGGATAAGTTTTTTTATCTCATCTACAAACGTTATGGCCAATTTCACAATTTGCTGTGCATCGTCAAGTTGACGCTTTGTTTGAAATTTCGTTATCCATTTCTGAAGCACTGTTTGAAGTTACGCAACCATCTACTGCTTCCTTCGAAATCACTGTAATCCACATTGCACGCAGTTTGATGTGCAAAACGTAGTACGTCACTATCATGCACATCCCGTAAACTGTATCTAGTATCCTTGAAATGCACAAACATCAGTTTTCGTAACAAGCGTGCCTTGTCCTTGCTTGAATATCCATTGTTTTTCTTATGCACTACACGGTCCTTTAGCTGCGGGCTTGTTTGAAGTCTGTTCATAACTGTTTTTTTTTTTACTATGCCGCAGATGACCTTCCATGTACTTAATTATTTTTAGTACCCGCTCCTTGAACAACAATTAACCTTTACTATGTTGCACTGGACCAGGATGTGTGGTTCCCTGTTCGACATCGATGATGAACTACATGGCTCAACATCTGTTTCAGTATCACTTTTACTTGTTAGACACATATCGTAATCATTGTACTCCTCACATACATTGTCCGCATAATCGATTGTACACAGTACCACACGTTCCACTGACTCATCTCTCATCTTACAGAAACGCTAATATTTTATCCGTCACTTCTTTCCCACTCTGCAAAATTTCTTAGGTTCCTTTCTGACGAAATGTCGACTCTGACAACTGTTTTTGTAGATATAATGGCACGTTTGCTTTGTTTATCGTTACCATTGCTCTACTTTTTATCCAAACCACTAGGACTGTAGCACTGTTCTGAGTTAGTTATCAACTAAGCAGTTAAACTACGCTCCGTAATGATGTGCTCACTAATGGATACCTCCAGTCGCGCCCCTGTTGCCATCAGCAGCCGATATTGTGCATGCATGGTAGACAAATGAGGGACATCGAATGCCGTAAACAAAAAAATGGTTCAAATGGCTCTGAGCACTATGGGACTTAACATCTGAGGTCATCAGTCCCCTAGAACTTAGAACTACTTAAACCTAACTAACCTAAGGACATCACACACATCCATGCCCGAGGCAGGATTCGAACCTGCGACCGTCGCGCGGTTCCAGATTGAAGCGCCAAGAACCGCTTGGTCACACCGGCCGGCTGCCGTAAACATCATCGGCCTTCTGCAACCTTGCACTCAAGGAATAGCTTGTAAGTACAGAATCAAATATAGGAGACCTGGTGGATACTGGCACATCCTGCATGGTTGTTGGGTCACTAGTTCTTGTTATAGACTCTGGCCCTAAGCTTAAAAGGTCGAGCAATAAAGGCAGCTGTGTGCTAGTGTCTGTGTTTTTCACATTTTACTTACCCAGTGTCCGTGTTGTTTTAGAGTAAATTAATGTCGATGTACTAGCCACTCCATACTTGGCACTGCAAGCATCAGAGGGCTGGCATGCTAACATTAACCGTTGCATAGAAATACTCGGCACACCATCTCAAGACCTTGATGATGAAGGTCTGTAATATATGTCAGCATCTCTATATGTGTATACAGGTCGAGTTACTTGTATGTTGTTTTCATGTATATTTGATAAGCATTATTTATTTTGTTCTAGTGAGCCAGATGCAAGGCATGTGGTACATTACGGATCATTACAGTCTAGTGAGTCAGATCACACTGTCTCAAAATCTTACTATGTCTTTCACACCAACACATCACCTTACCACCCACATTGAACTCATGAACATAGTTCTCTGAATGGGCGTGAGGATGCTCGTCGCAGACAAAATGGAATAACTTGGCTGAGGCAGAGTTTTTGTGTAAGTTTCTGTATCTCTACTTGAGTATGTATGTGCATACATTTTTACATTTTACTAATAGACCTTTTTTCCTCACAAATGCTCCAAATACGAGTTACAAAGCCTATCACCTACACTTGGGCTTTTGCGATTGGTAGCACTGGCATCCGCACCGCCAGCGACATTGGTCCAGACACAGCCCTTGCCCACACTGGTGGTATCTGCACCATCACAGGTATCGCCAGCAGCCACGACACAGCATGTGCCCGGACTGTGGTGGCTGACATCATAGTTACTGACACCTGGACCATCTGGATGGAGTTCAAATGGCTCTGAGCACTATGGGACTTAACATCTATGGTCATCAGTCCCCTAGAACTTAGAACTACTTAAACCTAACTAACCTAAGGACAGCACACAACACCCAGTCATCACGAGGCAGAGAAAATCCCTGACCCCGCCGGGAATCGAACCCAGGAACCCGGGCGTGGGAAGCGAGAACGTTGCCGCACGACCACGAGCTGCGGACTGGATGGAGTCTTCATAACTTTAGTGACAATCATTTATCAGACAGCAGCAGTCTCCGTGCTTGATATGTTAGTAAAGACAAAGATGATCACTAATGCTGTGCAGAATTGCCATCTTCATATAGATGAGAAACTTGGGTTATTATAATTTCAGTGACCCACTCTGAAATTCTCCTTTAGGCCATCCAACTGCTCACCTTCAACTACTTCTCAAGATTGTCATCTGAGGACACAGGTAGATTATAGTAAATATGAGACATTTAATTTTGTGTGATAGTATGGGACAGGAACGTTTATTTATGTAACAAATGCTATTTGAGTCTCCACTGCCCATCGAACTGCATGTCGAAATCGCTACACCATCTGTGCCAACCCTCACAGAATCCTGCACCAATGCCGAATCTGTTTTGCCATGTGTGTAGAAGGACAGGAACGTTCTTTCATTAATTGAACTGTCTGTAAGAGGCGCAGCATACCACAACATCCGTTGATGTGCTGGCAACAGGCCATCATAGTCAAGGGCTGAACGTGTCTGTCAGCTGCAACAGCAGAGTTGACCGCGCTGTGCTACAACCTGACCTGGAGTATTGTTGCCACTAGCTGAGGACTGCTCCTATATTAGTGTGACACCAGTTGATATCAGGTGGTGCATCAGATGTTTCAGCATCACCTACCAGACGAAACACGAACTATATCTGCAGGCTGACTAACATGTGCACATTGTTATTGCACAAGTTAATCTCTGTGGACACCAGTACGCCAGGATACCTCGGAGTATAGCTGTTTACATCATACAATGGCATGGCATGACTGTCATTCCACAACATGTGGTGCACCAGACACTTTAGCGCCATCCACTGTCCAATGTATATGCATTGTGATTGCATGTGTCAACTTCTG
Organism: Schistocerca cancellata; assembly: GCF_023864275.1. Taxonomy (NCBI): domain Eukaryota; kingdom Metazoa; phylum Arthropoda; class Insecta; order Orthoptera; family Acrididae; genus Schistocerca; species Schistocerca cancellata. The sequence continues at coordinate 548,225,829 of NC_064629.1, read as the reverse complement.
CAGACACCAGGACGCTGGGAGACCTCAAACTAAAGCTATTTATAACACACAAACATTCCAACGCCATCACTGTTATTCCACAAAACAGCAGCTGTAGGGCAGGTCCACAGTAGCTCTGTGGTAGGTCCACACTAGCTCTGTGGTGCTGACATATTGATTACACTGATATAGGGCTATTAGCAGCTCCCAGCCACATCAGTACAGACAGTGTCATCAGACAAGATCTGTGCTAGGAAGTGTCAGACTATTAATCGGAAGGTCTGTGTTTTTTAGTCCCACATCAATAAGTCATAGGATTTGTACTTTTTCCTTAATAATTCTTTCAATTATGTTTCTGTTTATTTTTATAGAGTCAAACACTGCAGATACAAATCATAGCTTAATACCATCTTCTTCTTTATGCAGTGAACATTATAAAATCGGTTGGACAGCTACCAAATCGTAAATATTGTCGAAGTTTGTGATATCAATTTCCGCACTAAATAATTAAAACTACTGGCACATTAAACACACATCTTCTTGGGTGCATGTTGCTAACCCTTCTCTCCATATTCTTGTGTATAGAACTAAAGTTCCTATCGCATTAGCAAACGAATGGCTGTTTCCAGTTTACGCCACAACAGAAGCATGCAGCAGAGGGCATATTGAAAGTACTGCTTGGTAGCATGAAAATAATCAAGCAACACCATGGAGTTACAAATAGCAGCTTAATACCATGTTTTTTAGTCTGGACACTTCATAAGATTGATAAGATGGTTACCTAGTCGTACAAGTCTGTCACATCGTTTTGATTTAAACTTTTACGGTGTTACTGCTTCTTGTGCGTTGACATTTTAGTCTAGGATTGGGGTGTTGTTTGATTCGTCTGGATTTTTTATTTCAATTACGCTAACATCTACAGACCGCTAAGACATCCACAGCGGCTCACGCAGTCATTGCACCGAGTACCACGTCAGTAACGACGCCATGCCATGTTGAGATGTGCCTCATGTTGGCCCTGCTTCTGCAGAAACTGTCTCGTCCAGCCCCGAGAGCTCGGTCCTGCGCTTGGCTGTTAGGATGTGAGGAGAGGCCGCTCCATCACAGCAGACGCCTTCGGTCACTGCACATCAGTTGGAACGCGTAGCTATAACTATTATAAAGTGATACTATTTCTAGTGTGCCAAATTTAGGCCTAAGTCACCACTTCCGATTAAAACACAGAAGAATTTTTAAAGCCAAGGGCCCAAAGTATACACTGTAAAATACTGTTCTATAGTTCAGCCCCATAAAGTCATCTTGAATGTATGCATTGTAAATACTGTTTATCTCTGCAGGATCAAACATTGTAATCATAGATCGTAGCTTCCAGACTGTCAAAAGACATTTTTAAGATATCTGTAAAAGTAGTGAATAAGAACAAATATTCATGCACAAAAATCTTTATTAATTTTTGCATATAACACAACAACTGTTCTGTAAGCTACGGTATGTAACGGTTGTGAGAGTTATTTCTACACCCTTTACTAAGAAGACTGCTGCATTCTTATGACCCCAGCGGACATCTAGCACGGAGAGCAGTGCAAAATATGGATTGTTTGCGTGGAGTCAATCAATGTAGCTATAAATCATAACCCCCGGTCTAGTAAAATCAGGTTCATTAGTCGAGAAGACGCATATGACAGCACTTTATAAAATTTGCAAGACGGCTACCAAGTCGTAAATAGTAGACTATTTTAGAATATTTAGTAGGTTAACGAATAAGAAAACAAATATTCTTGTACAAAATCTTTATTACTTCTTACACAACACAGAAAACAACTCTTTCTTTATTTTTGGCTGGTGTAGTTTTAATGTTATCCAGCTTAATTTTTAAGTTACAGTTTATACCTGCATCCGAATCAGTTATTTTTTCTGCAGTCAGTAATTCTATAAAAACAAAATAGGCATGATTTCGAATTGCGATACGTATCTTTTTTTATTAACTACCTTTTGTACGGCCTTAGCAATTATCATTGTTCTTTCTAGCAATTCTAATCGAGAGCATTTGGGGATTTTAATTCTGCCTTTTTATTTCCTCCTTTGAACTTTTGTCAAAGCGTTCCACGTCTTCTTACGTGTATACTGCCAACGCTTTTTCTACACATTCTTAAAGGATTTTCATATATAACCTTAAGTTTACAATTTTTGCAAACGAACTACCATTAAATGTAGCTATTCCATCAGTTTTAAACTCTAGAAAGGGCTTTTCTATTGCTTGATGCACAATGTCTGGTCCACCATATGTAGATACAATGTAACCGTTCTTTTTAAGCAGATCCAAATGAGATTGCAGGCTTATAAACAGGCGTTTCACTTATCCTTGAACACAGTAAATGTTCTCGAATCAATCATTTTTTGCAAGTACAACAACGTGTTGCCACTTTCCATCGCTACTTTCAGCAAAATCTGCTATCGTGTATTTCCCATTCATATCCGTATTTTTCAATATACTGCATTAAAGTAATTTGTAAGCCTTGCTTGCACATTGGAAATGGTTTGTTCTTTTTCTAGTGACAATTTGTCGTCTTCTTTCATGGTAGTTCTATTCGCCAAATATTACATTTTCATTTCTAGACTTCGATCTCTTCCGTTTTCAGTTTTCTTTTTTGTGCACATAACACATAAACTGCGCTTGAAGTATTAGTTTCTTTAATAGGGGCTGGTTTAAGTCTGATACATTGGTTCTTTTTCGTGAGACTTGTGGAATAGCATTATTTATGGGAACCAATCCTAATTCGTTAATATCTATCTATACTGGGGCGTTTTGTGATGGAAAACGCTCTAGATTTAGAAAAATGTTTCTCCAGCTATAGTGGAACACATGCATAATGTTTACATCGCCTTTGTTGGAGTTCGTGTTAACATATCCCAGACAGTTTACAGGCACGTAATTAAAACTAGAAGGTATTAGATAGATTATACAATGGCAAGACAGAGATTTAGGAACCAGGTTTTAAACTGTAAGACATTTCCAGGGACAGATGTGGAGTCTGAGCACAATCTATTGGTTATGAACTGTAGATTAAAACTGAAGAAACTGCAAAAAGGTGCGAATTTAAGGAGATGGGACCTGGATAAACTGATTGAACCAGAGGTTGTACAGAGTTTCAGGGAGAGCATAAGGGAACAATTGACAGGAATGGGGGAAAGAAATACAGTAGAAGAAGAGTGGGTAGCTTTGAGGGATGAAATAGTGAAGGCAGCAGAGGATCAAGTAGGTAAAAAGACGAGGGCTAGTAGAAATCCTTGGGTAACAGAAGAAATATTGAATTTAATTGATGAAAGTAGAAAATATAAAAATGAAGTAAGTGAAGCAGGCAAAAAGGAATACAAACGTCTCAAAAATGAGATCGACAGGAAGTGCAAAATGGCTAAGCAGGGATGGCTAGAGGACAAATGTAAGGATGTAGAGGCTTATCTCACTAGGGGTAAGATAGATACTGCCTACAGGAAAACTAAAGAGACCTTTGGAGAAAAGAGAACCACTTGTATGAATATCAAGAGCTCAGATGGAAACCCAGTACTGAGCAAATAAGGGAAAGCAGAATGGTGGAAGGAGTGTATACAAGGGCGATTTACTTGAAGACAATATTATGGAAATGGAAGAGGATGTAGATGAAGATGAAATGGGAGATACGATACTGTGTGAAGAGTTTGACAGAGCACTGAAAGACCTGAGTCGAAACAAGGCCCCGGGAGTAGACAACATTCCATTAGAACAACTGACAGCCTTGGGAGAGCCAGTCCTGACAAAACTCTACCATCTGGTGAGCAAGATGTATGAGACAGGTGAAATACCCTCAGACTTCAAGAAGAATATAATAATTCCAATCTCAAATAAGGCAGGTGTTGACAGATGTGAAAATTACCGAACTATGAGTTTAATAAGACACAGCTGCAAAATTCTAACGCGAATTCATTACAGACGAATGGAAAAACTGGTAGAAGCCGACCTCGGGGAAGATCAGAAACGTTGGATCACGTTAGGCAATACTGACCCTACGAATTATCTTAGAAAATAGATTAAGGAAAGGCAAACCTACATTTCTAGCATTTGTAGACTTAGAGAAAGCCTTTGACAGTGTTGACTGGAATACTCTCTTTCAAATTCTGAAGGTGGCAGAGGTAAAATACAGGCAGCGAAAGGCTATTTACAATTTGTACAGAAAACAGATGACAGTTATATGACTCGAGGGACATGAAAGGGAAGTAATGGTTGGGAAGGGAGTGAGACAGCGTTGTAGCCTCTCCCCGATGTTATTCAATCTGTATATTGAGCAAGCAGTAAAGGAAACAAAAGAAAAGTTTGGAGTAGGTATTAAAATCCATGGAGAAGAAATAAAAACTTTGAGGTTCGCCGATGACATTGTAATTCTGTCAGAGACAGCAAAGGGCTTGCAAGAGCAGTTGAACGGAATGGACAGTATCTTGAAAGGAGGCTATAAGATGAACATCAACAAAAGCAAAAGGAGGATAAAGGAATGTAGTGGAATTAAGGTCGGTGATGCTGAGGGAATCAGATTAGGAAATGAGACACTTAAAATAGTAAAGGAGTTTTGCTATTTGGGGAGCAAAATAACTGATGATGGTCGAAGTAGACAGGATATAAAATGTAGACTGGCAATGGCAAGGAAAGCGTTTCTGAAGAAGAGAAATTTGTTAACATCGAGTATAGATTTAAGTGTCAGGAAGTCGTTTCCGAAAGTATTTGTATGGAGTGTAGCCATCTATGGAAGTGAAACATGGACAATAAATAGTTTGGACAAGAAGAGAATGGAAGCTTTCGAAATGTGGTGCTACAGAAGAATGCTGAAGATTAGACGGGTAGATCACATAACTAATGAGGAGGTATTGAATAGAATTGGGGAGAAGAGGAGTTTGTGGTACAACTTGACTAGAAGAAGGGATCGGTTGGTAGGACATGTTCTGAGGCATTAAGGGATCACCAATTTAGTATTGGAGGGCAGCGTGGAGGGCTGAAGACCACAACAACAATTAAAACTATCGGTACCCATAACATAATTTGTAATGTTTTCTCAGTTATTATTGTGTGGACGGTTTACTTGTATACCATACAAGTTTAGTTTATTCTTACTGTCCGAATAGACAAATTGCAGAACATTGTTAAACACAAGACAGAAACTGTTCTGTACGCTATCTGCTAGTTTACACCACATAGAAGCGTTTGCACAGAGTACAGCAGAGAACATTGTAAATATTGTTTGGCGATATTTAAAACAGTAGACTATCTTCCAGGGAGCTAAACACACCATCGATTTTATAGTTACAAATCATAGCTTCGAGTGTGGTAATACCACGTTCTCTAGGCAAGGATGATCTGAATGTTTCCTGCAGACGCACGTCAGGGCACGTTATAATTTGGATAAGATTGTTTCCGATATCTTTATTGACTCCAGGGCTTGTGATATGATATACAAATTGTTATATATCCTTACAGTTTGAGTTCATCCATGTTAAACAAGCTATTCTAGCTGTCTTATCGTTTTTCGCAATGATATTTCTATTTCCTTGGTAGTCTCCTTTAATACAGAAGTCGTGGGCTGAAGTTAGTTAAGCATAAATTTCCATTTTGTTAAAAATACCAGCAAAATCTTGCGTTATATCCAAATCATTAAGGTAACAGTCGTCTCTATGGAGATGCTGCATTGTTCCAGGCGGTTGTTCCATCAGAACACCTACTTTGGCCTCAGCCAATTCCACTTTGTATGGTATAGGCACAGGATTTTTCTATCACCTCGAAGTGATTTCCAGTGGTTTCTTGCTGATTTTCCATGTTATAACGTGTTAAATAGGGAATGTTTAATTATAACCACCCGGTATTACAGAATACAGAGTGTTTGCCACGCATTTAGGCAGCCATCTGTGCCTGACTAAGCGATGTGGCGCAGTGCTTAATACACTCGACTCACATTCGGAAGGAAGAAGGATCAAATCTCCGTCTGCTCATCCAGATTTGACAATGTCCGTCCACGACTACCGCCGCTCCGACTGGGATGCCTACCGGGAATCCATTGCCTCAGAGGTCGAAAGCGATCCCCTCACCTTTCACTGTCCCGCTGACATCACCCATGCCTCTTCCTTCCTTCAGAAGACCATCACTGACGCTGTGGAGGCCCATGTCCCTACCAAACTCATCCTTACGCTTCCTCCATAGGCTGTCCTTCTTCTTCATGAATCCTGCAGGCTCTACCGCTCCTTCTCCTTCCTCTGCACCCATGACGGGGACACACTCATCTGCCACTAGCAATTACAGCAACATGTCCGGAACCTCCTTCCAGCAAAGAAACTCTGGGACTGGCGCCAGACATGCACACACCTCAACTTCACCCTCCTTGTCAACTTCTCCAAGTACTGGTCAGCCTTCCACCACATTACTCGTAGCCATCCCACACCACATTGCCCTACCCTCCATGACGATCGCCCCTTTCGTGACAACCTCAGTAAGGCTAACCATTTTGCTTCCCCCCTCTCCAAGGTCTTCACCATTCCTGACGATCCCCATTTTGATTACTCCCTCTTTCCCACCGTCCTTGACTTCACTGATACCTCTGGCCAACCGCGTGCTCCTAGATTCCAGTACTTGGATCAGTTACCCCCCTCAGATATCAACACTCCCATCACCACACATGACATCACACTCGTCCTCCACTCCAAACGCAACACTGCCCCTGGTCATGATGGCGTCACCTACCACACCCTCAAGGAATCCCCCCCTCCCCCGTCCTTCCTGGCTGGCTGCCCTTGCTACTCTGTACAGTGTCCTCCTCTACACTGGCTTTTACCTCGACCTGTGGAAGACTTCCCGTGTCCTGCTGTTCGCTAAACTCAACAAACCTCCCCCTCTGCTACCTCTTCCTATCGTCCCATCTGCCTCACATCTGTGTTCAGTAAGGTCTTCGAGACCATCCTCTCATGCTATATTCACCGCTTCCTTAACCAGCACCACCTCCTTCCCCTTACCCAGTGTGGCTTCCGGTCTTCATTCTCAGCTGACGACCAGCTCCTTAATCTTACCAATCTTCTTTCCCTCCAACTTAACTCCCGCCACACCACTATCTTTTGTTTCCTTTGACCTCCAGAACACCTACGACTGTGTCTGGCATCTCGGGCTCCTCTTCAAACTCCAGACCTATGCTCTCCCTATCAATTTCGTCTGTTTCATTGCTTCCTTCCTCTCCCATCGTCCCTCCTATGTCACTATCCAAAATTCCAGCCCTGGTACCGTCTATCCCTCCACCGACATTCCTCAAGGCTCCATCCTTTCCCCTCTCCTCTATCTCCTGTACACTGCTGATATGCCCAAACCTCCCATGCCTGTTCACCTCCTCCAATTTGCTGATGACACTACCTTCCTAGCCCTTTCTCCTATCCTTCAACGGTCCCAACATACCCTCCAAACCCACCATAGCCAGTTCACCACTTGGTCCAACCAGTGGTTCCTTCGTATCAACCCCTCCAAGACCCAGGCGTTCATCACAGGCTGCACTACCTGCTCCTTCCACCTCCATGATGTCTACCTCACCATTTATGGCTGTCCTATCCATATATCTCTCCTATCCTCAAATGCCTTGGCCTCACCCTCGACTGGCACCTCACCTGGACTCCCCGTCTCCTTACAATCCAATGAAAGGTCAAAACAGACTCCGCCTCCTGAAACTCTTGTTCGGCCGGACATGGGGACTGCATCCTTCCACCATCTGTCACACCTACAAATCCTCGATCTGCCTCATCCTTTGTTATGTCAGCATTGCTTGGATTGCCGCCCCTCCCAGGTTCAATAAAGCCCTCCAAATCCTCAAACGCCATGCACTCCGCCTTGCCTTCCGTATCTACCTTCCGTCCCCCATGGGCATCCTCTATGACCTCATCCCCTTTCCCCATCTTCTCCTTTTCCTTGAACACATCCCCACTCTGTATATGGTCCATTGACTCTATCTCACCCTCCACCCCCTGGTGTCTCCCTTCCTCTCCACTCCAGGCCCATTGCCGCACCTTTACCGTTGTGTCCCGCCCTCTCTCCATCTCCATAACCTCCACCTCCTTTCCCAACACAACTTCCAGCGCCTACCCCTCCCGGATCATGAGCTTTGCCCTGACGCCCACCCCTCCACCCAATCCTAGCCCCACCTTCCTCCTGCCTCCTCCTCAGGGCTCTCTCTCCTCCCCCTCCCTTCTCCTAAGTGGCTTTCCTGCTCCTATGCCCCCTCCCTCTCCCATGCTCCCCTTCAGTGTCTGTGCACTCCCTCCTGCCTCGTCTTCCCTCTTCATCGCCCACCCTGCCCGTCTCCTGCCTCTTGGCACACATCCTGCCCCCTTTTTTTCCTCTTCCTCCTGCCCCAGGCCCCGCCCCCTCCCGCACTTCCCTCCCCTCTTTTTCCCTCCCTCTCCAGTCTCCAGTCCCTCGGCAGGTCCCTAGCAGCGGTTTTTTATTCTTTCTGAATGCTCCCTCGTTATCCAGTGTTCTTTTAAGTGTCTTGCTCTGTGTGATTTTTATCCTGTGGCCAACTTTTAACTTGTGTTTGCCTCCAGTGTTTTTTAAGTGCACTTTGATTTGCCATCTGTGTGCCTTTCAAAATGTCGACTTTTTAACTATCTCCCAGTGCATGTCCCCATCTTAGTGTATATTTTAACTCTCATCATCTCCATTTACTGTGTTTTTATGTCCCCCTTTTTATGTAATCACCCTTTTGTATTTTTGTAAAGCCAATTGACTGAAGAGCAGTGGACTGTGCCACTGCCAGCCCTCCCCTGCCCATGTGGAGCAGCCGAATGAAATTACAATAAAGAAAAAAAAAAAAAAAAAGAAAAAAAAAGAAATCCAGATTTGAGTTTTCCGTGATTTTATCTAAATTGCTCCAGGCAAATGCCAGGATGGTTCCTTTGAAAAGGCTACGGTCGATTTCCTTCCCCAGCCTTTTGCAATCCGAGCTGGTGCTCCATCTCTAATGACCGCATTGTCGACGGGACATTAAACTCACATCTTCCTTTTGTGTGCATACAAGTTCAGAAGTTAGCAGGTTTTAAAGCCATTGTTGTTCAGACGTTGGCATTGTCTGCTTATTGGCTGATCAAAATACTGGGGATTTACCTACATGTGCTCACTATTTCAGTTTGTCAACGTTAGCACAGGTTCAGTAGGTAAATTTGAACACTCATTTAATAGAATTTAACATGAAGCATTTAGTTGCTGCTACTCAAGCCTAGAGTGCATTTCTGTCAGAGACGTTAAATCGTTATTGGTTGCTGTCGAGCTCCATATATTTAATATTCGCTATTTATTTCCCTTTCTTGATCTAACGCAAAGTGTCTATGACATTGATGAGAAACCGGCAGCACACGGGGTGTATCAGGCACACAAATAGTTGCAATCCGGCCTACGAAATTCGTAAGAGTAAGAGTGAGGAAGAGAGAGAGAGAGAGAAGAGAGTGAGTTAAGGGCTCCTCACACGTTCAATATTATTGGCAATACATCAGTGTAATGACCGTCTGAGGGCGGGCGTTGTCGTATTGTCAATACCAGAAATATGGACGATCTATATTGATGCTGACCAGAACATTCTCTATATTACCAATACATACTGAGTATGTGTGGACGACTATTATCGGTTTGACAATTCGTCATTCTGTTGTTCTCATTTTTTCAGTTTGGCATCTGTGGAATATAGCAGATATATGCTAAGTTCAAACGATTTAGACCTCTAAATTTTTTAAAATGAACAAAGAAATGATGGCTTCATTTATTTAATGTGCGGAAGCAACCCTGGCCTGTGCGATGAGTTATCAAACGTATTTTTGAACAAATATTTAAAAAATGCTTGCTAATAATGTGTGTGGACAGTAACACACTCGAATGACCTGTCTGTGGCCAGAAAGGAAAGTTATATCAAACTGCCTGTCGACTGCTACTGCCTGTCTCATTGCCGTATTTTGTTTTTCTGTTCTTTCGCATATACACAACAGTAAATAATTTTTGAGCATTCTGGATTTCTTTGAACATTACAACTAACGGAAATGAAGACAGTTTATAATGAATAAGCTGCAGCCTGTTGCTTTTACAGACATTTATTTTTCCCAGATGTTTCAAGATATTGGCATCCCATCTTCAGATGTTTACATTTATTTACGTGTTGTGCACATTGTTTCTTTACTAATGATGCTGCAGAATTTTGCAACAGAAGGTTTTAGAACAGTTGCTGTAAAACGTCGTAAGTAGAGAAACAGTGTTCATAATGGTAAATGTAAACATCTGAGGATGGACTCTGTCCGAACAGGCTTCGGAAGGCCCAACGATACCGACCGACCGCCGCGTCATCCTCAGCCTATAGGCATCACCAGATGCAGGTCTGGAGGGGCACCTCACCAGCACACAGCTCTCCCTGCCATTGTCAGTCTTCGTGACTGGAGTCGCTGCTTCTCAATCAAGTAGCTCCTCAATTGGCCTCAAAGGGCTGAGTGCACCCCCCTTGCCACAGCACTTGGCAGACCCGGACAGTCAGCCATCCAAATGCTAGCCAAACCTGACAGTGGTTTAACTTCGGTGGTTTGACAGGAACTTGTGTTACTGCTACGGGAAGGCCATTGGCTTCTGAAGTTGTGGTCAACATAAAATGACTGTACTCTCAGAAACGCCTTTTTTAAAAACATAATTTGTTGGCGTTGTGTGTCGGAAAAAGGGGAGCAATCATATCAGTGCGTTAACCCATACACATCAACGTCACAGACGGTATAATTCTGATTTCATGCACTAGGAGAGCAGCTCTCACATCACGTGATGAGCCAGCCCATGAGCTCACGTCATTATGTGAGTCTGGCCCTCGGATCACCAAAATTTGCTCATGCCTAGTCTATGAAATAACTATAAACTTCCTCACAATAACTACAGTTGACTCCAAGAATTCCTGTGGGAGCATTACTTACACTACTGATAATTTTCTTGATCCAACCTTACAGGTCCAAAAGAAATTAATTCGAAATTTCATCAGTGTGACAGTAACGTATTTTTTGTGTCAACATAGAGTGTTTATTATTTACTGCTTTCCAACTTCTGTTTGCGCAAAACGAAATTCATTCTTTTTTTCTGTCGCTAGGCTGTGAGCTAGCGAATGTGGCTGAACTTGATTTTAACCACAAAATTTTGCTATCAAAGTTTATCCCAGTTCACGGCAAAAGAATCTCAAATTGACGTTAATACAACACAGATTTCTGAGTTGAGCTTGATCTGGGCTTATTTTTTGTGCTAATCTGAGACCAGAAGCTTTATTCATTGGCTATTAGAAATCAGTGTTACTTGGGAGCACTTGTGTCAGTTTAAGCGTTATAGTTAATAATACACAGGTGGTGTAGTAGACTGTCTGTGGGCATTTTGGATCTACAGGTACAATTGCTTTGTTTATTCTACTCAGACTAGTTACTGTGTTAAATCTCGACCATCAGCAGGTTTTTTGTTCTAAATGATATAAAACATAATGTTATGTAATGAAGCTTGTTAATTTTTAAATTTTATTTTGATTGATATTTTTACTTATGTTCAATACAATATTGATCAAATCAACATTTAAAAATTAAAATGCTCCACTACATAACAATCTGTATTTCTTTTGTTTGGTATGTTGAAACCATGATCGTGATAAACGAATGGACACTGGAGAGGAAGATATGTGTTGGATGTACACAACTACAAAGGACACAGAATATGTCTATCTAGATCAAGTTCTAAATACGAAATATTACTTAGAATCGTAAATAGTTTGACCTATTAAAGTGGGCTGGCAAACTCATCAAAGTTACTCTTTAGTTGTCAAGTTCAAGATGTCGACTGGGCTGAAGGAAACAGTTTTTTGACCAATTTATACCACTAGTAATAACCGGAAACTAATGGCTCTGACACACAGACGTTAACTGAGTTCATCATTAGAAAACTTGTCCGAGCTCAAAGAGGAACGTAAAGATCAATTTCCAGCTACACAAAGAAAGACAGAAAGAAAGCACTAAATATCAGATGTACAACAAAGGTCTGTAATAATGGAAAAAGTAAAATACCTTTAAATGGACATGGGCTGGTTATGTCACTCCAAGAAAGGATGGCAGATGGTCAAAACATACACTCCTGGAAATGGAAAAAAGAACACATTGACACCGGTGTGTCAGACCCACCATACTTGCTCCCGACACTGCGAGAGGGCTGTACAAGCAATGATCACACGCACGGCACAGCGGACACACCAGGAACCGCGGTGTTTGCCGTCGAATGGCGCTAGCTGCGCAGCATTTGTGCACCGCCGCCGTCAGTGTCAGCCAGTTTGCCGTGGCATACGGAGCTCTATCGCAGTCTTTAACACTGGTAGCATGCCGCGACAGCGTGGACGTGAACCGTATGTGCAGTTGACGGACTTTGAGCGAGGGCGTATAGTGGGCATGCGGGAGGCCGGGTGGACGTACCGCCGAATTGCTCAACACGTGGGGTGTGAGGTCTCCACAGTACATCGATGTTGTCGCCAGTGGTCGGCGGAAGGTGCACGTGCCCGTCGACCTGGGACCGGACCGCAGCGACGCACGGATGCACGCCAAGACCGTAGGATACTACGCAGTGCCGTAGGGGACCGCACCGCCACTTCCCAGCAAATTAGGGACACTGTTGCTCCTGGGGTGTCGGCGAGGACCATTCGCAACCGTCTCCATGAAGCTGGGCTACGGTCCCGCACACCGTTAGGCCGTCTTCCGCTCACGCCCCAACATCGTGCAGCCCGCCTCCAGTGGTGTCGCGACAGGCGTGAATAGAGGGACGAATGGAGACGTGTCGTCTTCAGCGATGAGAGTCGCTTCTCCCTTGGTGCCAATGATGGTCGTATGCGTGTTTGGCGCCGTGCAGGTGAGCGCCACAATCAGGACTGCATACGACCGAGGCACACAGGGCCAACACCCGGCATCATGGTGTGGGGAGCGATCTCCTACACTGGCCGTACACCACTGGTGATCGTCGAGGGGACACTGAATAGTGCACGGTACATCCAAACCGTCATCGAACCCATCGTTCTACCATTCCTAGACCGGCAAGGGAACTTGCTGTTCCAACAGGACAATGCACGTCCGCATGTATCCCGTGCCACCCAACGTGCTCTAGAAGGTGTAAGTCAACTACCCTGGCCAGCAAGATCTCCGGATCTGTCCCCCATTGAGCATGTTTGGGACTGGATGAAGCGTCGTCTCACGCGGTCTGCACGTCCAGCACGAACGCTGGTCCAACTGAGGCACCAGGTGGAAATGGCATGGCAAGCCGTTCCACAGGACTACATCCAGCATCTCTACGATCGTCTCCATGAGAGAATAGCAGCCTGCATTGCTGCGAAAGGTGGATATACACTGTACTAGTGCCGACATTGTGCATGCTCTGTTGCCTGTGTCTATGTACCTGTGGTTCTGTCAGTGTGATCATGTGATGTATCTGACCCCAGGAATGTGTCAATAAAGTTTCCCCTTCCTGGGACAATGAATTCACGGTGTTCTTATTTCAATTTCCAGGAGTGTACTAGATTGTAGCCCGGTTCAACAAAAAGACCCATGAGAAGACAACTGGACAAATGGGACACAGACTTGAGGAGGGCAGCTGGATTCAGTTGGCAACAGGAAGCCCAAGATCCCCAGAAATGCAAGAACCTGCTGGTATTCTACACTACTGGCCATTAAAATTGCTACACCACGAAGATGACGTTCTACAGAGGCGAAATTTAACCGACAGGAAGAAGATGCTGTGATATGCAAATGATTAGCTTTTCAGAGCATTCACACAAGGTTGGCGCCGGTGGCGACACCTACAACGTCCTGACATGAGGAAAGTTTCCAACCGATTTCTCATACACAAACATCAGTTGACCTGCGTTGCCTGGTTTCCGACTTTGATAAAGGTCGGATTGTATCCTATCGCGATTGCGGTTAATCGTATAGCGACATTGCTGCTCGCGTTGGTGAGATCCAATGACTGTTAGCAGAATATGGAATCGGTGGGTTCAGGAGGGTAATACGGAACGCCGTGCTGGATCCCAACGGCCTCGTATCACTAGCAGTCGAGATGACAGGCATCTTATCTGCATGGCTGTAACGGATCGTGCAGCCACTTCTCGATCCGTGAGTTAACAAATGGGGATGTTTGCAAGACAACAATCATCTGCACGAACAGTTCGACGACGTTTGCAGGAGCATGGACTATCAGCTCGGAGACCACGGCTGCGGTTATCCTTGACGCTGCATCACAGACAGGAGCGCATGCGATGGTGTACTCAACGACGAACCTGGGTGCACGAATGGCAAAACGTCATTTTTTCGGATGAATCCAGGTTCTGTTTACAGCATCATGATGGTCGCATCTGTGCTTGGCGGCATCGCGGTGAACGCACATTGGAAGCGTGTATTCGTCATCGCCATACTGGCGTGTCATCCGGCGTGATGGTATGGGGTGCCATTGGTTACACGTCTCGGACACCTCTTGTTCGCATTGACGGCACTATGAACAGTGGACGTTACATTTCAGATGTGTTACTACCCGTGGCTCTACCCTTCATTCGATCCCTGTGAAACCCTACATTTCAGCAGGATAATGCACGACCGCATGTTTCAGGTCCTGTACGGGCCTTTCTGGATATCGAAAATGTTCGACTGCTGCCCTGGCCAGCACATTCTCCAGATCTCTCACCAATTGAAAACGTCTGGTCAATGGTTGCCGAGCAACTGGCTCGTCACAATACGCCAGTCACTACTCTTGATGAACTGTGGTATCGTGTTGAAGCTGCATGGGCAGCTGTACGTGTACACGCCATCCAAGATCTGTTTGACTCAATGCCCAGGCGTATCAAGGCCGTTATTACGGCCAGAGGTGGTTGTTCTGGGTAGTGATTTCTCAGGATCTATGCACCCAAATTGCGTGAAAATGTAATCACATGTCAGTTCTAGTGTAGTATAGTTGTCCAATGAATACCCGTTTATCATCTGCATTTCTTCTTGGTGTAGCAATTTTGATGGCCAGTAGTGTACGAAGGCTTACAGTGAAAATCGAATGCAGCTTTACACAGATGCGTTGGGCAGTGTCCCTTAGTATTCCTGTAATAGCGTCACGTCAGTCTTCTCAGTTTTGAGCGCACAGTGTCCAAGATGCCTGCAAAATAGTATCTCCCGCCAAGTATGAACGCCTGCAACCTCACATAACGTAACTGTCATGCATGTCCTTCTTCATGTCGGTTCTCGGCCGTACACTGCAGGGACAATGAGGACGCTCCTGCAGCATTTTCGATGGGAAGGGTTTGATCACCCACCATGCAGCTCAGACTTGGCTCCCTCTGATTTTCATCCCTGCTCAAATGAACAGTTGTCTATGAAGACAACATTTTGGCAACGACAATGAGCTGCAGTTAAGTGCAGAAAATTCTTGGGAAGCACAGGAGGTGGCCTTCTATTGCGAGGGTACGGAAAAATTGGTACAACGCTATGACAGATTGTCTAAATCGGAGCGGCGACTATATTGAGAAGGAGCTGGAAATGGAGCTGACTGTTGCAGATAAAATAGTTTTGATTGTCACCGTGGTTTTTTCATCACCGATCGTTCCTTAGTTTCTGTTTCCGAATAACCCTCGTATGCTGTACACCGACCCAAAGAAGCCACATCATCAAATGACTGATGACAATGGTGATGAAGATGGTGATGATGAGAATATAGGAAAGGAACTATTAATGGTGGCGGGTTGTCGCTAAAGCTAGTGTGGGGAGAATGAACAGTCATTAAGTCGGATCCATAAATCCCATATTGTTTACAAATAAAAACAAATGAAACAGTTTCTGCGTCAGTCACTTGTTTATTTTGCCACTATGTGTTTTGATGGTTCACACTGTCATCTTCAGGTGGAGAATTGTTTATTTACATAGTTGGTGTTGGTGTAGAGACAGACGTCATTTCTCAGTAGCAGACCAAGGCCAGTGTAAGTTATTTTGCGTCTTGTGCTAATGATAACAATTGCTTATTTAGAAAAGGCGCTTTTGAGGTTGAAAAACGTTTCTGACAAAGAATTGTACTTACAGGGACGGTAGAGTTTTAATAAGTCTGCGTACTGCTGCCTGACGTATGTCTTCCCCACTCTACATTACGTTTACACTTTACTTCAAGGATGTCGTGCATGTTACAGATATTTTTGTTTGCATTGGATACAAAGTTAGAAGATTAAATGGTTTGTCCATAAATATGTTTCTCTTTCTTAAGTTTTTTTTTTTAATTTTTAGAAAAGAAGAACGTATTTGGGCAGAAACCATTTAATCTTTTATCTTTGTATGCAACGTAAAGAAACATATCTGCATCATATACAATATATCTGAAGTGACAATGTAAATGTAATGTGCGATTGATCAGACATATCAGGCAGCAGTATGCAGACTTTTGACAACTCTGCCGTCCCTGTGAGTACAATTCACTGTCAGAAATTCGTGTTTTTTAAACTGAAAAGCGCGTTTTCTAAATAAAAAATTGTTATCATTAGCAAAAGACGTAAAATAGTCTACACTGTCTTTTGCCCATGAACAAGTGAGTAACGCAAAAACTGTTTTATTTGTATTCATCAGCAGTCGCAGCCCTTATAATGCCGTCTCTTACGAATGAAATATTCATATTTTTCCTCTGCAGACACGGATCGGTATGAGGAAGAGCTTAAATATCTAAGGAATGAAAGCATTAGGGAAGTCCCACGTTCTCTGTTCATCAACCGCTGTTTCGCTTTCCCCTCGTTTCCCAATATCTGCCCCACCGAACAGCGGAATGTGAATGAATGCCACTTCACCTGCCGCTGCGGAAGTATGGCATTAGTTGTGTTGCCGCTGCCCGGCCGTCGCTTGGTGCTGGGGGGGGGGGGGGGGTAGTTTTTGTGGGAGTGGGGCCGAGGCTGAGGCGGACCTGCGGGAGAGGTGACCTTCAGGCCAGGCCAGCCAGGGCTGCACAAAGCGCACACGCGCAAGCGCTCTGGCAACGCTGTGCTGGGTTGTCCAAAGTCCGCGGCCGTATTTATTACCGACAAGGCAATACAAAGTATTTTCCGCAGCTGTTACTTGAGTAAATGGACACTCCAAGTGACTGTCAAGCTGCTACACGGAAACAAACGAGAACTTTTTTCGTTGCTACTCACGACATTTCGCTGACGATACGACGATCTTTGTCAATTCTGAGCGTTGAACGGAAGGCCGATTCGGCTGTGACCGTCGCAGACACACACACATACACTTTTCTAACCTGACCCATGACTTATCCAAATTACGGCAGCAAAAGCAAGAAAAGCTACCCCTTAAGCTCTGTTGGGGAATTCTCAATCGCATTATTTCCCAGATTCTAAGTACGTCCTTACGGACAACAGCCTGGATGACACAACCACATTTGCATCTATACAGCATGATCCCGTACTGTATTGACAAAATTTCAACGGTATATAGGGAATACTTTGTGGGTAACTTGATACAAGCAACCTAAGATATTGCTTAGATACAAACTTGTTTCATTGACTGACAGCATTTGCTGATGACAATAGTAATGACCCCTAACTCCGACCTCAAGCTTGCATTCAGTACTGGTCGGTTCGGTCTCGGGTGTGTTTTTCTGGCAGTGGTAATTGTACGTTGACAACGATGAACAGTAGAGCAGTATGGATAAGTTTGCTAATGTAGAGTTGCCCGACAGGCACTTACTGAAAGCGGTGAAAGACCGACACAACGACTCTATACTGAGCCGATCTCGCAGCGAAAGCAGTACTTTCGCAACTGACGGTATTTGCATAATTTTGTTTTAGATGATTGTATATTACAGATATTTTCCTTATTGTGCGGTTATTTGCAAAGAAACCGAATAAATTGTAAGTCTTGATTATATTCTTACTCAGTATCGACTCAACAGATACAGCGGGTCCCTAATACCGGCCGGCTATAATTAAAGTGCAGCTACTCACAAAGGTCCAGCGTGGGGAGTAATTATCGTATTCCAGCGAAACGTGGTAGATATTCTGGAGCTGTAAATGCAAGAAAGACGTACAGAAATGCTTCCATATGTAACGGATCAGGAATGGGTCAGACAAGTGAGAAAGGCGTAATGTTAATTTTATTATTAACCACTGCTAACAAAATTTGTTCAGTGTGAGCACGGGAGAAGCAGGCGATATGCTGTGTTGTTGTTGTTGTTGTGGTCTTCATTCCTGAGACTGGTTTGATGCAGCTCTCCATGCTACTCTATCCTGTGCAAGCTTCTTCATCTCCCAGTACCTACTGCAACCTACATCTTTCTGAATCTGCTTAGTGTATTCATCTCTTGGTCTCCCCCTACGATTTTTACCCTCCACGCTGCCCTCCAATACTAAATTGGTGATCCCTTGATGCCTCAGAACATGTCCTACCAACCGATCCCTTCTTCTGGTCAAGTTGTGCCACAAACTTCTCTTCTCCCCAATCCTATTCAATACTTCCTCATTAGTTATGTGATCTACCCATCTAATCTTCAGCATTCTTCTGTAGCACCACATTTCGAAAGCTTCTATTCTCTTCTTGTCCAAACTATTTACCGTCCATGTTTCACTTCCATACATGGCTACACTCCATACAAATACTTTCAGAAATGACTTCCTGACACTTAAATCTATACTCGATGTTAACAAATTTCTCTTCTTCAGAAACGCTTTCCTTGCCATTGCCAGTCTACATTTTATATCCTGTCTACTTCGACCATCATCAGTTATTTTGCTCCCCAAATAGCAAAACTCCTTTACTACTTTAAGTGTCTCATTTCCTAATCTAATACCCTCAACATCACCCGACTTAATTCGACTACATTCCATTAGCCTCGTTTTGCTTTTGTTGATGTTCATCTTATATCCTCCTTTCAAGACACCATCCATTCCGTTCAACTGCTCTTCCAAGTCCTTTGCTGTCTCTGACAGAATTACAATGTCATCGGCGAACCTCAAGGTTTTTATTTCTTCTCCATGGATTTTAATACCTACTCCAAATTTTTCTTTGGTTTCCTTTACTGCTTGCTCAATATACAGATTGAATAGCATCGGGGAGAGGCTACAACCCTGTCTTACTCCCTTCCCAACCACTGCTTCTCTTTCATGCCCCTCGACTCTTATAACTGCCATCTGGTTTCTATACAAATTGTAAATAGCCTTTCGCTCCCTGTATTTTACCCCTGCCACCTTCAGAATTTGAAAGAGAGTATTCCAGTCAACATTGTCAAAAGCTTTCTCTAAGTCTACAAATGCTAGGAACGTAGGTTTGCCTTTCCTTAATCTTTCTTCTAAGATAAGTCGTAAGGTCAGTATTGCCTCACGTGTTCCAGTATTTCTACGGAATCCAAACTGATCTTCCCCGAGGTCGGCTTCTACTAGTTTTTCCATTCGTCTGTAAGCTGTACAGAGCCGTATTTGCAACTGGTGGCCAAAATCGGAACTCATTTTTTTCCACATTAACGCATCAGCATATCTATCAAGTTTCACTGTCATACGATAATTACAGCGCACACTCGGCCTTCGTAAGTAGCTGCACTTTAATTTATTATAGCCACCACGTACGAAAATAATCAGAAAATACCAGTGAAAACCTCTGAAAATTTGTCAGTGGAGTTCGGGTTCATCCTGCACATGTCCCCTGCGAACAAGTCCTCCAGCGTGACGGAGGGTACTTTGGAACCAAAATTAGCGATTTTCTGTCCTATTAAATGCGTGTATTGCGTAAGGAAAAGATGAATGTCTGTTTGCCTCTATAAGCACCCAAATCTGTCTTATCTTAGTCTCATTTCCTCCGCTAGATGTAATATGTGGGAGGAGAAGTGTCGTATAGTCTTCCTTCAAATCAGTTTTCTGAATTAAGCTATGAGTGTTTCGCAAGAACAATATCGCCTTCTTTCCGGAGATTCCCATTTATTTTAGGAAGGGCAACATTTTCAAAAAAAAAAAAAATGGCTCTGAGCACTATGGGACTTAACTTCGGAGGTCATCAGTCCCCTAGAACTTAGAACTACTTAAACCTAACTAACCTAAGGACATCACACACATCCATGTCCGAGGCAGGATTCGAACCTGCAACCGTAGCGGTCGCGCGGTTCCAGACTGTAGCGCCTAGAACCGCTCGGCCACTCCGGCCGGTCAACATTTTCCAACTAGACTGTTATTAAATTTATTCATTCACCACGATCGCAATTTCGGCTTATTAGGCCATCTTCAAGCGATAGTTCACTAAGAAATGCGTCAAAGCGTGCACAAAGCCGCTGTTCCCACTGCTCGCACCGTCCAGGACTGATTTTGTGAGCACGAGGATGAACTGCCGCATTTCCCCTGGTTACCCCAGAGCTCACATTATTGAGCCTTTGTTGCCTACTTTGGAGAGAAGGGTGCGCGATCGCTATCCATCTCTATCGTTGTTGCCTGGAGTTCCCACTATTTTGCAGGAAGAGTGGCATAAAAAACTGAAAGCTAAACTAAACTCCGCCCGAACAGGCCATGAAGTCCCAACAGTACCGACCTGCCGCCGTGTCATCCTCAGCCCACAGACGTCACTCCATGCGGATATAGAGGGGCATGTGTTCAGCACACCGCTCTCCCTGCCGTATGTCAGTTTACGAGACCGGAGCTGCTAGTTCTCAATCAAGTAGCTCCTCAGTTTGCCTCACAAGGGCTGAGTGCACACCGCTTGCCAACAGCGCTCGGCAGACCGGACGGTCACCCATCCAAGTGCTAGCCCGGCTCGACAGCACTTACCATCGGTGATCTGACGGGAACCGGTGTTATTACTGCGGCAAGGCCGTTGGCAGAGTGGCATAAAAGACCCTTGAAAACCGCACAAGTACTGTATTTATCCAACCCGAGACGACTGGAAGCTGTTTTGTTTCCTACACCGTATGAGGCACGGTAATGTGTTTGCGTTGTTTCCATATTTTTGTCCATCCACTGCACGTCTTGTATGAATAAACGTCTACGGCGATTTGATCGAAAACGTGTTCTGGCTAGTGACCACTCCCGCCGTTCACAATTGGCCACTTATCTAGTTTAGCGTCTCTTCGAATGGAGTCGAACAAGTAAATTAAAGTCTCCCATTTTAATTTTATACAGTCATTATTCGTGACTGTAATAAATGAAGGTATGTAAATATACTAATGGCCTTGTCTCAATAGTTTTTGTGTTTACGTGTGTATGAGTTAATATTTTTGTGAACGAAGGCGAATTTTACACTCACACAAATTCGATTTTCTGCTTCAGTAACATTTTACTGTTTAACAGAATGCCACTCACACACACCATATTATGGTGCACTCGCCAACATATGCAATATTTGTGGTCGACATGCATTAATTACGCAATATGGTGGCAGGCCCGGATCTGGAGCCGGCCGGGGTGACCTAACGGTTCTAGGCGCTACAGTCTGGA
The DNA here is from genome assembly GCF_023864275.1 of Schistocerca cancellata. NCBI lineage: Eukaryota > Metazoa > Arthropoda > Insecta > Orthoptera > Acrididae > Schistocerca > Schistocerca cancellata. The sequence continues at coordinate 548,204,359 of NC_064629.1, read as the reverse complement.
ACCACGCGACCGCTACGGTCGCAGGTTCGAATCCTGCCTCGGGCATGGATGTGTGTGATGTCCTTAGGTTAGTTAGATTTGAGTAGTTCTAAGTTCTAGGGGACTGATGACCTCAGAAGTTAAGTCCCATAGTGCTCAGAGCCATTTGAACTAGATCTGGAGGGAGGGGGGGGGGGAGGGAGGCAAATCGGGGTATCGGCCCCGTGGGGCAATTTCAGGGGGCGCAAAATTCATATTCTTGAACATAAAAATATCTTGTTTCACAAAACTCCTGGCATCCAGCGCACGTTGGTCTATCGATATTATTTTGAAACGCATTTCTATTGGTTTATGAACATTTTCGAACACATTCTAAGTTGATTTCTAAGCGAAAAGATCTTTTACGGTGTATAATACAGACCTAATCTTTGCTTCAGTATGACAGGTCTTGTTGTTTACTGTTTACTTATGCGATTTTAAAAAGTATGTCAAAGGTAACGATCGCTCCAGGTGTGAAGTTTGCAGTGTAATACGGTTTCTGAACGGAAAAAGGTCCGCCCTACCGCAAATCACAGGCAGATAACTGAAGTGTATGAAAATGTGATGAATGATGCTTCATTTCAAAATGAGTGCAGTGTGTTTAACAGCGTACCAAAGAATATTCATCACGAAGAGCGATCGGGCCGGTCTTCAGGTGAGACTGCTGAACTCAAATCAAGGATTGAGGAAAGAATTCAACCGGATAGACGTTTCTCTATTGCTGGACTGAGTTCTAGAAAAGTGTGTTCAGGCGGTTCCTCGATTTACGACAGATGAACACAAAATACGAGGGCGTGTTGGAAAGTAATGCCTCCGAACTTTTCTATGCAAAAATTCTTAAAGCTTTTTAAATAAAACAAACGTTATTAACATTCTACATCGTTATTCTTCGTGTATACATATTTGCAGTCCTCTGCCACTAGAGTGCTCTGAATTGTAGCCTGTAACTTGACGCTGTGTAACTTAAGTATGACGGTGCGTGAGAAACGGCGTGCTGTAATCGAGTTTCGAATTCGAAAATTTCTTCCACACGTGGAGCACCCTCTCCTTCAGCATGACAATGCTAGACGGCTGCGACATCTGCAACAATCCGACGCCTTGTGTTCATATTCATCGATCATCCTCCAAACGACTCCCGACTTGACCCCATCCGATTTTCATCTGCTTCTAGAACAATTTCGAGGACTTCACTATGGTAGTGATGAAACGGTGCAAGCACAGACGAGGTTGTGGCTCCGTAAACAAAGTCAAAGAATCCATAGTGACAGAATCAACAAACTTGTATCTCCGAATACATTTCTCAATGTATTCGTCGCCATCGTGACTATGTTGAGCAATAAATATGTAGACGTGAAGAATAAATATGTAGAATGTTAATAAAGTTTTTTTTATTTAAAAACCTCTCAGAGTTTTCACACAAAGAATTTAGAGGCATTACTTTTCAGGAAACTCTACGAATGAACGAATGACAACTGCGTTAACTTTGCTCACTCGGAGCGACTAGGATGGCGAGGAGTTTTTGAAACACATTGTTACTGGTGACGAGATTTGTGTTACGCATAAAAGTCCAGAAACAAAGCGCCAGCAAATTAAATGGCATCATTCAGGATCCCCAGCAAAATCAAAAACAGCCAAAAAATTCTGGGCAACAGAAAGTTCACAGCCACAATTATTTCGAGATCAAAACGGCGTCCCACTGTCAGGCCATTCACCTACTACACGGCATAGTTCAAAACAAACGGCGTGGTTTATTGTCCTGCGGCATTTTACGATAAGCCTCACTCACATTCTGCCTGCGTTGAAGAAGGCTTTGCTTTTTTGAATATTCTTCTCATAGCCTTGACTTGCCCATAGTGATCGACTATTGGTGGTGAAGAGGGGGGGGGGGGGAGGGGGCAGAAAGCACTACGGGAAGGACAACGAACTGAATCAGGCCGTTCAACAACTTGACGGAAACTGAGTATGCAGAAGCCATAACGAAGCTTGTGGAAAGCTACGACAAATGTTTAAATTTGAACGGCAGCTACGTAGAAAAATAGCTAATACACTAAAATATGTTGTAATATAAGATTTCTTACATTATCTTGAATAGGAACATCTGGAGAAACAAACGTTCCTCGTATGTTGTTGCTTACCGTCAAGCTGTCTACAATGTTTTCTTCATTTTTGGTGCTGAACCGGAGTGTTCCATTAACAGTTGTCCAGGGAGAGTGGGTGAGCCGGGAATGCCCCGCCAGCCGAATTTCTCCGCGTACAGCCTACTTCCTAGCTTGTGCCGCTAGGGCGAGAGGGGAACATGCGACCGATTCACACTAATGTCAGCCTCATGTGTTGTCACTTTCAAATGGTGTTGTGTTCTCAAACATGTCAGGCTGCACGTCACTGCCTCCCCCAGTGTGATGTAGCGCCGGTGTCCGGACATTTGCGAATGCGGACATTTGCGACCCCGGACATTTGCGGTTTTACCTGCTCCGAAGGGTTGGGTACCCTTTCCTCCTCCTCCACCCCGACCGCCCGGTCCCTGGAATTCCCCTGGACGGAATTCAGCCACGTGCCGTTTTACCTGCTCCGGAAGGGTAAATCCGCGCTGGTCGCAACACAAATCCTTATGCTAACTTTGCTGCCGAAGTTTCTAGTCTGACCGTCAGTAAGGAAGTTATTCCAACGACCAAGGGCGGGCCTTGTGCTCATTATAGTGGTTACGCGTATCGTAAAGTGAAGGAATCTAAAGAAGGTGTTGTTACGTGAGTGTGCTTACGACAAAAATCGGATCATTCGAAGAATGGAGACATGTTTAACGTATCAGAACGTATCTGTAGACCTCCTGTCGATGCAGCTCCGGAAGTGAAGAAGCAAGTGGAGAGGACGAACAGGAGGACTCGAGAAGAAAATACGCAGTTATCCGAGATATACGTGGATGAAACGGGAAATCTTCGTAAAAAAGGTTGTGACTTTGTTACAGCGATGCCTAACCCCGAATCTATGTAGAGGACCTTGCATCATCAGCGGAGTCAAGCGCAGAGTAACCGACAAGAACCCAAGAACTCTTATGAAATTGATCTTCATGAAGATCTCTTAAAAATGGGAGATGGCAGTAGTTTTCTTCTATAAGACGAAAGATTGAGAGGATAATCATTTTTAGTGCAAACAAAGGAAAAGGAGCTCGCGTGAAATAAGTGGATGTTATTTCCATGTGAAGAAAGGTTTATGGAGAAGACTTCAAGATCTCGGTCTAACTGAGGATTACCGCCAGAACGAAGATTTAAGACTTTGACTCAGCATGTATGGAGCACTGGCATTTGTAAAGTCGGAGGACGTAAGTAACGGTTGCACGAGCTCCTGATAATGAACTGCTCTCTGAAATTTTTGATTACTTTGTGGACAGCTGGCTCCAAATTGAGGATACCCCCATAGCTGGAACTGCTACGAAAAAAGACGCCGAACGACGAATGCTTTTGAAGGATGACACAATAAAGTAAATAATATTATTTGAAACTCTCACACTAGAATCGATTATTTGGTGGAGTGCTTGAAGAAGGAAGCGGAACTCACAAACTGCATGTACATGAAGTTGGAGATGAATCTTGAAGCGAAGAAGAGGAAGAAGAAATACTTGAAACTGGACGACAGGATCGAGAGAACCGTAAAAAAATCATGAAGAGACTGGCAACATTAGTTCCTACTTGAAAGCCATGTTCCATATTCAGAAAAATGGACAAAATGAAGTTAAAAAGTAACGTATTAAAAATCTATGAAGACAACTGAGTCCTCGCAGGTTATTTAATTAAAATTATTAAATGTATTGAAGCAGCATTATTAATTAAGTTATTCCTCTGACACTATCAGAGGAATTAAAACGATTTTCTCTTATTTTCGTCGCAGTCGTTTCCGGATCAGGATACTTTATCTGAAATTGAATACATATGCCCTTTTCCATCATTCCTGGAAATTAGTGACATCATCATGAAAACATGTTTTTTCAACATTAAAAAGAATACACATATACAGATTGAAACAAGACTCCTCCGACAATCTTTCTCAGAGGCTGTTCAGGAATATCTTCTGAGTTCTTTGGTTTAAGGCAATGGTTCTGTCCCTCTCGACTCCCTTGAGCTGAACATAAATACCCGCGGCTCCTTTCACACATGACTCCCGACTCGGAGTGTGGGGTAAATAAACCTAAGTTAAAAAAAGGAATACGAGTAGTTATTTCTTTATTAACAATTGACATAACGCATTTTGATTAAGTTTTAACGTTATTACATCTTATTCTTGCAACGGAATTAATGGGAAGGATGTGTATGCTTCTTCGTCAACAGTTCTTAGAATGAAATTTTCATTCCGCAGAGTCGGGTGTGCGCTGATATGAAACTTCCTGGCAGAGTAATACTGTGTCCCGGACCGAGACTCGAACTCGGGACCGTAGTCTTTCGCCGGCGAGTGTTCTACCATCTGAGCTACCCAAGCACGACTCACGATCCCTCCTCACAGCTTTAATGCCGCCAGTACCTTGTCTCCCATCTTTCAAACTTCACAGAAGTTCTCCTGCAGACCTTGCAGATTTAGCTGATATAATATCAGGGCACACTCCGCTACAGATGCGAAGGATATTATTTTCCGAGCTGCTCTGGACGTGGTATTTATTGCCAAACAACTGCAAGCTATATCGAGTATTTTTCCTTAATCTTTCTTCTAAGATAAGACGTAAGGTCAGTATTGCCTCACGTGTTCCAACATTTCTACGGAAACCAAACTGATCTTCCCCGAGGTCGGCTTCTACCATCTCTTTTTTATCTCATTTTTGATTCTGGAAATGCCGGTTTCGCTGCCGGTTTTCATCTTCCCCCTTTGTCAGGTTGCTACTTTCTGGAAATGTTTGTTCATATAAACAAAGTAATCTTGTGCAATGTAAAGGAAAAGCAGTATTATTGGAGTGACAGTAAGTTATTCATTTCCTTTGTTTAATTAAAGAGAAGCATTTTTGTTCTTCACTAGATGTAAAGAGGGGTACATAAATGCTGATATACTTTCTGAATTAGCAAAATCTAACTGCGTGACTACGTCTCACTATACTGCGTAGCTAAGTTGTAAATTGAGGGCTCTCGTAAGTAATGAACGGTTTCTAACAAAACAAGAATTCTGTGAATAAGAATGTTTTCTCATTGGGGAGTTTTATAGCCATTGGGAGTCTCCAAAGTGTTAAAGAACACAATTAGATTCCATCAGTGAGCACTACGCCAATTTTTTGTCCACGATGCGCCTGTTCCAGGAGGATGTAATAAAACAGTTCCGCAGCCATGAATTAGTGTGGATTGTTAAACATCTTTTCGTGAACGACGGACCGTCATCCTTCCTACTGCGAGTCCATTGTGCTAACCATTGCACCACATCGCTCGTTGCAGAATCGACAGTAGCATGTTTATTCGGCCAATCAAATGGCTCTAAGAACAATGGGACTTAACATCTGAGGTCATCAGCCCCCTAGACTAATACTAACGCGAATTCTTTACAGACGAATGGAAAAACTGGTAGAGCACTTGCCCGTGAAAGGCAAACCTACGTTTCTAGCATTTGAAGACTTTGAGAAAGCTTTTGACAATGTTGACTGGAATACTGTCTTTCAAATTCTGAAGATGGCAGGGGTAAAATACAGGGAGCGAAAGGCTATTTACAATTTATACAGAAAGCAGATGGCAGTTTTAAGAGTCGAGGGACATAAAAGGGAAGCAGTGGTTGGGAAGGGAGTGAGACAGGGTTGTAGCCTCTCCCCGATGTTATTCAATCTGTATATTGAGCAAGCAGTAAAAGAAACAAAAGAAAAGTTTGGAGTAGGTATTAAAGTCCATGGAGAAGAAATAAAAACTTTGAGGTTCGCCGATGACATTGTAATTCTGTCAGAGACAGCAAAGGACTTGGAAGAGCAGTTGAACGGAATGGACAGTGTCTTCAAAGGAGGATATAAGATGAACATCAACAAAAGCAAAACGAGGATAATGCAATGTATTCGAATTAAGTCGGGTGATGCTGAGGGAATTAGATTAGGACACGAGACACTTAAAGTAGTAAAGGAGTTTTGCTATTTGGGGAGCAAAATAACTGATGATGGTCGAAGTAGAGAGGATATAAAATGTAGACTGGCAATGGCAAGGAAAGCGTTTCTGAATAAGAAAAATTTGTTAACATCGAGTATATATTTAAATGTCAGGAAGTCGTTGTATGGAGTTTAGTCATGTAGGGAAGTGAAACACGGACGATAAATAGTTTAGACACGAAGAGAATAGAAGCTTTCGAAATGTGGTGCTACAGAAGAATGCTGAAGATTAGATGGGTAGATCACATAACTAATGAGGAGGTATTGAATAGAATTGGGGAGAAGAGGAGTTTGTGGCACAACTTGACAAGAAGAAGGGATCGGTTGGTAGGACATGTTCTGAGGCATCAAGGGATCACCCATTTAGTATTGGAGGGCAGTGTGTAAGGTAAAAATCGTAGAGGGAGACTAAGAGATGAATACACTAAGCAGATTCAGAAGGATGTAGGCTGCAATAGGTACTGGGAGATGAAGAACCTTGCACAGGATAGAGTAGCATGGAGAGCTGCATCAAACCAGTCTCAGGACTGAAGACCACAACAACAACTACATGGTGGACCGTTAATTTGTAAGATGAAAGAAGAACCTTTGCACGAATCGTAAGCTGTTTAGTGAAGGTCGTTTTTCTTCTGTCATTTCTTTTGACTTGTAGGAAAAGTAAACGCGTCGTTTTGTTTACCAAACTACCATGATTTGACACAAAATATCTTTTTATTTTATTAGCAAGCATGATTTTAGTAGTTAGGAGTTCGAAATAAATGACACTGACCGTTGGCCAGTTCCAACGCAAAACCGAAATTCAATTAACTGTCGTCATACTTTCAGCATTATCATCTGTTCTTGTCTTTAGAGCTCCGTGATAAATTTGAAACATGACGTTTAGTACTTACATTTAAAAATTTCTCATTTCTGGCAGAGAAATACAAAGCTTAGAAGAGAAACAACAATTAAGACGATCTGTTTCCAAGAAAACTAAGCTTCAAGCTGAGCGTTGAAATTGCTGCCCTCTATCCACGGTCTGTTTGAAGGTAACAATCATCGGTGCGTCTTTCAGCAAGACAGTGCGCCATGTCACACCACGAAAATCAATAATAAATGGTTCAAAGACTATCAAATTTATGCGCTGCCTTAGCCTGGCAACAATCACGGCCTCAACACAATTGAGAACTTGTGGTTAAGGGTTAAAATCATGGTTTCACGGCGGAATCCCAGTAACAAGAGGGAGCCGCTAGACGCCATCGTCAGTTTGTGGTTCAGAATGATCAAACCAGAAGGTCTTCGACATTTGGTGGAGTCGATGTCACGCAGAGTCGTGGCAATGATTAAATCAAAATGATACCCCACAGAATACTAGCAAATGCTGCAATAAATTTTGTGCCAAGTAACTTGTAACTATATGAAATAGTTGGTTTACGAGTATTTTGTGTGATTTTTCTTAAAAAAAATTAATCAGACTTTTATATTTCAACTTTAATTTTCAAGTAGTGGACATTAAGATATTTTTTTCTGAAAATTTGTAGTGAATTACATTGTACACTGAAGAGACAAAGAAACTGGTACACCTGCGTAATATCGTGTTGGGCCCCAGTCAGGACGCAGAAGTGCCGCAACACGACGTGGCATGGACTCGACTAAGGTCTGAAGTAGTGCTGGAGGGAAATGACACAATGAATCCTGCAGGGCTGTCCATAAATGAGTAAGAGTACGAGAGGGTGGAGATCTCCTCTGAACAGCACGCAGCAAGACATCCCAGATATGCTCAATAATGTTCACGTCTGGGGAGTTTGGTGGGTAGAAGAAGTGTTTAACCTCAGAAGAGTGTTCCTGGATCCAAACTGTAGCAATTATGGACGTGTAGGGTGTCATTGTCCTGCTGGAATTGCCCAAGTCCGTCGGAATGCACCATGGACATGACTGGATGTTGATGATCAGACAGGATGCTTACGTACGTGTCACCTGTTAGAGTCGTATGTAGACATTTTAGGGGTCCCAAATCACTCACACCATTACAGAGCCTCCACCAACTGTTGACATGCAGGATCCATGGATTCACGAAGGTATCTCCATACCCGTACACGTCCATCTGCTCGATACGATTTGAAACGAGACTCGTCCGACAAGGCAACATGCTTCTAGTCATCAACAGTTCAATATCAGTGTGGACGGGCCCAGGAGGGGTGTGGAGCTTTGTGTCGTGCAGTCATCAAGGGTATACGAGTGGGCCTCTGGCTTCGAAAGCCCATATCGATGATGCTTCGTTGAATGTTTCTCACGCTGACACTTGTTCTACATCTACATCTACATCTACATTTATACTATGCAAGCCACCCAACGGTGTGTGGCGGAGGGCACTTTACGTGCCACTGTCAATATCTCCCTTTCCTGTTCCAGTCGCGTATGGTTCGCGGGAAGAACGACTGTCTGAAAGCCTCTGTGCGCGCTCTAATCTCTCTAATTTTACATTCGTGATCTCCTCGGGAGGTATAAGTAGGGGGAAGCAATATATTCGATACCTCATCCAGAAACGCACCCTCTCGAAACCTGGCGAGCAAGCTACACCGCGATGCAGAGCGCCTCTCTTGCAGAGTCTGCCACTTGAGTTTGTTAAACATCTCCGTAACGCTATCACGGTTACCAAATAACCCTGTGACGAAACGCGCCGCTCTTCTTTGGATCTTCTCTATTTCCTCCGTCAACCCGATCTGGTACGGATCCCACACTGATGCGCAAGACTCAAGTATAGGTCGAACGAGTGTTTTGTAGGCCACCTCCTTTGTTGATGGACTACATTTTCTAAGGACTCTCCCAATGAATCTCAACCTGGTACCCGCCTTACCAACAATTAATTTTATATGGTCATTCCACTTCAAATCGTTCCGCACGCATACTCCCAGATATTTTACAGAAGTAACTGCTACCAGTGTTTGTTCCGCTATCATATAATCATACAATAAAGGATCCTTCTTTCTATGTATTCGCAATACATTACATTTGTCTATGTTAAGGGTCAGTTGCCACTCCCTGCACCAAGTGCCTATCCGCTGCAGATCTTCCTGCATTTCGCTACAATTTTCTAATGCTGCAACTTCTCTGTATACTACAGCATCATCCGCGAAAAGCCGCATGGAACTTCCGACACTATCTACTAGGTCATTTATATATATTGTGAAAAGCAATGGTCCCATAACACTCCCCTGTGGCACGCCAGAGGTTACTTTAATGTCTGTAGACGTCTCTCCGTTGTTGATGCCCCAGCATCGAAATCTGAAGCAATTTGCTGAAGGGTTGTACTTCTGGCACGTTGACCGATTCTATTCAGCCGTTATAGGTCCCGTTCTTGCAGAATCTTTTTCCGGCCGCAGCGATGTCGGAGATTTGATGTTTTACCGGATTCCTGATATTCACGGTACACTCGTGAAATTGTCGTACCGCAAAATTCCCACTTCATCGCTACTTGCTACCTCGGAGATGCTGTGTCCCATCGCTCGTGCGCCGACAATAACACCACGTTCAAACTCACTTAAATATTGATATCCTGCAATTGTAGCAGCAGTAACCGATCTAACAACTGCGCCAGACACATGTTGTCTTATATAGGCGTTGCCGACGGCAGCGCCGTATTCTGCCTGTACTTGAATACGCATGCCTATACCAGATTCTTTGGCGTTTCAGAGTACATTTAAACTAAAACGAACTCCTGAATGCAATATTCAAGGAATCTCTACAAAGTGTCCAGAGCTGGTGGCACTACTCTATCTGTGTTGCACTGAAAATAGCACAATATAGTGCAAATGTCGATGGTATGTGCTGCGTGTCTTCTTTCTACCTCGTTGCCCTGAAGTTTGCATTCAGCAAAGCTCTCTTCTGTCTAGGGTTTTATTTTCCAGCGGTGTTAGTTGTGCGTTAACATGGTCCACAGCAGTGCCATGGATAGCTTTACTGACCAAGAGTTGGCCGATATGCTTCCTGTATACGGGTTCACTGAATGCAGTGGAAGAGCGACACTGCGACGCTGTGATGAAGTTGTCACTCACCGATGGCAACCACGTCACGGTACTTTTGCATCTGTATATACGCGCTGTCGAGAAATTGGATCCTTCCGTTTTGGAATTCAAGGTACTAGCTGTGTGAGATACGCTAGAACACCCGATATGAAAAAAAAATTATAAACTCTATTTGTGACAATCCTGCCTCAAGTAGTCGGCACGTCACCCGAGCTCTGAACACAAGCCAATCACCTGTGCTGAGAGACTTACATTAACAACAATGTCACTCGTATCATCCACAGAAGGTGCATTCATTGCACCTAGCAGAGTTCCCATTTCGAGTGACGTTTGCAGATTGGTTCCTACAGCGATGTACAGAAAATCCCGATATTTCTACTATCTTGTGTTACAAGAGAGGGCACGTTCAACGGTAGGAACAGCCATGTAAGGGTTGACAAAAATCCATGCACACTGGTGTGCGATCCTGTCAATAGACATATTCGTTTTGTAAATAAAAACAGCCTTTTTCTTGCTGCAATGTGGTTTTATTTGTTCCAGATCCGTTACGCCTTTTACTTTAAGACATCTTCAGTGAAATCTAGAATGATGCAGTTTTGTTTTGATAAGCGATCTTCGTTGACTATCAAACAGTTAATGTCTTGTTTCTTACTTACTTTTACTTACTGTGTTTTTTTTTCTTACAGTTATTTGTGTGTTGGGCTAGCATCCGCGTTTCCTCTCATCTGGTCACATGATGGAGATCGCACTATAACTTCAGTTATAAACCATAAGCACATTTTCAAGTTACGATTTTGACATGAGAGGAAACGAGGATCCCAGCCAGAAACTCGAATAACTGGAAGTAATTAGTTAGTTACGTACAGAACAAGATGTGAAATGTTTTATATCTACGAATATCGCATATTAGAACAAAATTGTATCATTCTAGATTCCATTGAAGGTGTTTGGAAGTAAAAGGTGAAAGTGTGTGGTACAAAGAAAAGGCGGTTTCTTACTGCGGATGATGGCCACACGATTTGGTATCAACAGACGTTTGATACTGATGTATGGACTGATATTGTCAATGATTTTGTGATAGGTTCTTACTTAACTCCTGATACACTGAACGGGATGCATGGGCTGGTATTGTCAACGATTTTTGTGGGCATGGTCTGGTATTGTCAACGATTTTGTGATAGGACCTTACTTAATTCCTGATATACTGAACGGAGTCGTGAAAAAAAAAAGGTTTCCTTTGACATGTTATGTACCATTGACAATTCGTCGGCTTATGTGGTTTTAGCATGACGGGGCACACTTTGCACTCGGATGTTAGGAACAACAATGCAGTACCGACTAGAAGACTACAGATTATTTGCGGTGGTCCTGTTGGGTCACCAGACAAGAAGCCAATGGACTTCTTCTTGTGGGGGCGTATGAGCCCAGTTTACAAGACTCTGGTCGATTTTCGCACGGGCCTGGTTGTTAAGGTTAACGTAACCGCAGAAGTAGTACGCCGAACTCCTGGAATTCTTTAACCGGTCGAAGAGTCGATCCTGGGTCGCTGTACACCCTGTCGTCATAATGATGGTCGAAAGTTTGAACAGTACCTGTCAGGGAACACTTCTGCGTTTGTTGCGTACAGTACTTTACGTTGAGAGAACAGATTGAACACATTGTGTGCTTCATTTGATGGTTGTTGCATTACTCTGTGTTGTGGGTTCTACGTTTTGGTTATTGCATATTACAGGCTTTTTCATTTTTGTGAAGGTTTTTTCACAGAAACCAGGGTAATACATAATAATTGCATTATTACTTTGTAACGAGCCAGCTGCGACTTGGTCCCTCATACCAGGTAAAGAAACTTAGCTAGTAATTACATGTACACTCATTGCATTAGAAATTAAAGCATACCACTTTTCCTATCATACATATGTCGACATGGTATGTAGTTTCCAAAGTGTTAAAGAACACAATTAGATTCCATCAGTGAGCACTACGCCAATTTTTGTCAACGGTGCGTCTGTTCCAAGTGGATGTAATAAAACAGTTCCGCAGCTATGAATTAGTGTGGACTGTTGAACATCTTTTCGTGAACGATGCCTTCCTCCTCCTTGCCTTCTCCCTTAGGGATTCGCAGACACCCACAAGGAAGTCGAACTCTTTTTTATTAAGTTCAAAAAAATGGTTCAAATGGCTCTGAGCACTATGGGACTTAACATCTGAGGTCATCAGTCCCCTAGAACTTAGAACTACTTAAACCTAACTAACCTAAGAACATCACACACATCCATGCCTGAAGCAGGATTCGAACCTGCGACCGGAGCGGTCGCGCGGTTCCATACTGAAGCGCCTAGAACCCCTCGGCCACAATGGCCGGCACCACGTGGTAAAAATGAGCACCTACATCATTCCTGCGAGCTCTGATTTTTCTTACTTTATTATTGTGATCTTTTCTCCTTGTGTAGGAGAGTCAACAAAATATTTTTGCAATCGGAGGAGGAAGTTAGTGACTGAAATTTCTTGGAAATATCTCGCCGCAACGGAGGACGCCTTTGTTTTAATTGCTTCCACCCCAACTCCTTTAATATATCTCTGGCACGCTATGCCCTGTTTCGTGACAGTCCAAGATGCTACTCCAGGCGGGTGTAAAATGAATGTGCGCAACGGAAAATACTGAACGCGAAAATCAAGATTTGGCCCTGTCTGACTACCACCTGAAGCAGATCTTAGGCTCTCTTAATTGTGATATTATTTCCTCTTTCTTGCTCTTTAACATATAAATTAGAGTATAAACATAAATGAATGATTAAGGAAACTAGTAACTACTAAATGATAAATGTTATTTTTGCTTATACATTTATTGTAGGTTAAAAAACACTTTATATTACAAATTTTTATATTTCCTAACTAATATTACTGATCAATTGTCCAAATCTGCCCCTTTTTATGGCTAAACGATCTAATATAAATAACGGGAGATGACTGACATCATCTACGTACCAAACACTAGAAGACACTACTTTCAAAGATGATCAACAGTGGTGTGCAACCTCGGTGGAAATAAAACTTACGTGATAACAGCTGTTTATCCTTATTGCCCTAATAAGCCGAAGCAATTAGCATTATCACTGTATGTACTGCGTACGGTGCGTCGGAGTGGTGGTTCTCGTACACGTCTGCGACGACGGAAGAACTCCAGCCACATAATATAAAAACAACTCATCCAAACACTAGGATGTCAGAAGACAGTCCTCTGACTAGTATAATCTAATACTGTCTTCTCCTCTCTGTGTTCTACAGACGAGGAACGCGAACTCCCAGCCACAAGGACGGAATTCAGATAACGTTTCTACGTGAGTATAGAAAGAACAAGTGGTCTCAATCACTGAACGCTGCGTACTCAACGACGACTCCCTGCCCGGACGCGAAGTCCAGAATCGTATAAATTCGCAACAGTACAATGCCTAGCCGTTCTAACTATAAAATCTCCTGAGAGCAAATACAGCAAGTCCGTTTGTACCAACAAAAGCTGCTACTGAGCGACCGTCAAACATGGGCGCTCAAAACGGAAGTACTCTTTCTCTCCACCGCTGGCCTCCCAGCAAAGCTCGGCTCCCCTCCTTCATAAAAGCAGAAGGCGAATCATATTCTCGAAACCACGGAATATTCTCCCTCCCTACAGAGTCTTCCCAACGCCGACCAACCATGTTTTAGTCTTTTGTCGTCCAGCGCGGAAAGTTTGCGAGGAAATACCCGTTAATTAGGAATTCATACAATGGCACGCTTCTCAGAGTAAAAATCCACTGAAATAACCCAGCCTGCGTGATTTCCAAGGTAACACTTCCTCGTACCTCTCTGCTGCGTCCAAAATTTTCAGTTTCCGAAGTACCGGGTGATCAAAAAGTCAGTATAAATTTGAAAACTGAATAAATCATGGAATAATATAGATAGAGAGGTACAAATTGACACACATGCTTGGAATGACATGGGGTTTTATTAGAACCAAAAAAATACAAAAGTTCAAAAAATGTCCGACAGATGGCGCTTCATCTGATCAGAATAGCAATTGTTAGCATAACAAAGTAAGACAAAGCAAAGATGATATTCTTTACAGGAAATGCTCAATATGTCCACCATCATTCCTCAACAATAGCTGTAGTCGAGGAATAATGTTGTGAACAGCACTGTAAAGCATGTCCGGAGTTATGGTGAGGCTTTGGCGTCGGATGTTGTCTTTCAGCATCCCTAGAGATGTCGGTCGATCACGATACACTTGCGACTTCAGGTAACCCCAAAGCCAATAATCACACGGACTGAGGTGTGGGGACCTCGGAGGCCAAGCATGACGAAAGTGGCGGCTGAGCACACGATCATCACCAAACGACGCGCGCAAGAGATCTTTCACGCGTCTAGCAATATGGGGTGGAGCGCCATCCTGCATAAACATCGTACGTTCCAGCAGGTGCTTATCAGCCAGGCTGGGGATGATGCGATTCTGTAACATATCGGCGTACCTCTCACCAGTCACAGTAGCAGTTACAAAACCAGAATCACGCATTTCCTCGAAGAAAAAAGACCCGATAACGGTAGATATGGTAAATCCACCCACACCGTGACTTTCTCGTCGTGCAGTGGAGTTTCCACGACAGTTCTAGGATTTTTTGTAGCCCAAATTCTGCAGTTGTGGGCGTTGACAGACCCTCAGAGCGTGAAATGAGCTTCGTCGGTCCATAACACGTTACTCAACCAATCGTCATCTTCCGCCACCTTTTGAAACGCCCACACCGCAAATTCCCTCCGCTTCACTAAATCGCCAGGTAACAGTTCATGATGCCGATGGATTTTGTACGGATAGCATCGGAGGGTACGCCTCAGTGCCAACCAAACAGTAGTGTATGGAATGCCGGTGCGACGTGCGAGTGCACGAGCGCTGACTTCCCCGTGCATAGACGAACCCGGTACAGTCTCCATTTCTTCCTGAACTGTCTCAGTAGCATTACGCCTTGTGCTCGGTCGGCCACTACGGGGTCTATCGTCTAAACAACCCGTGGCTTCGAACTTCGAAATCATTCTCGCCACAGCTGCATTTGTCAACGGACTTTTACCCGTTCAAATCCCCTTCCTATGGCGATAGGATCGTAACGCTGAACTAGCACATTCCCCATTCTGATAATACAGCTTCACTAAAAGCGCCTTTTCAGGTAACGTCAACATGCTGCGACTGCTGGCGCATCTGATTCTCTCTCTCTCTCTTTTTTTTTCTTTATTGTGATTTTGATCACCTTACACAAGGCGGGCTGTCAGCAGCAGAGTACGCCGCTCTTCAGCCTTGAGTTTTACAATAAGTAATACATATAGGTGGCACAGAGAATATCATCAAAACGGCGGGCAAAAAAATGTAGACACTAAAAAGCAAAAGACATGGAGCCGTTCACGCTGGACGAGAAACATCACTAACACTAGTTGACACGGCGCACATAACATGGATGATAGCGACGGTACACGTGAACAGTGGCGGCGTGACGGCGAACAAACACTAAACACAAACGAAGGAACACACACGAGACACTGATGGCGATGATCTCCGGCGCGCGAATGTTCACTGTGCGTGTGCGAGTCGATTCTCTCTCTCATTACAGCTCCTTTTATACACGATTGTCATGCGCAGTCACTGACGTTTTGCTGTCTAGCGCCATCTGTCGGACATTTAGTGAACTTTTTTTTGTTCTAATAAAACCCCATGTCATTCCAAGTGCGTGCGTCAATTTTTACCTCTCTATCTACATTATTCCGTGGTTTATTAAGTTTTCAAATTTATACTGACTTTTTGATTACCCGGTATTATCCGGGTATCCTTGCGGCCCCGCTACAACATCGGATGGCCGCAGCTGTATTGTGCTTCAGCGCTCAGGTGCCCCGACTGTCCGTGTTGGGTTCCTTCCTGTGTTAAGCAGGACCAACACACCTGTGCGGGCTTTTCCAGCCAGGGTGTGAGTTACGCCTGCGTTTCATTTCCACTGGCGTTCCAACCTCTACTACTATAGGCAATCATTTATTACGTCGTTTTTGATAATAAAGACACTCCATCACCTTTCATGCAATAAGCGTTAACAACTATTTACAAGGTGTACGTGATAATGTCAGTCTTCTTTAAATATTCATATATACGATGTACAACCTATCAAATTATACCTAATTCCGGTTGGAAATCACGGCAAAGTATGTAGATGAGTGCTTGTAAGTTGCGAAATTATAGCCACCTTACAACAGTACACAGCGAGCTGCCCATCTTTGAATAAGAGAAGGGATAAGCATAGAATAAACAGCCTCTTTAGTAGATTTGTTGCACTTTCTAGCTGTTCTGCTAATAAAACGTAGATTGTGGTTCGCCTTCCCCACAGCTTATTCTTTGTGATGGTCCCAGTTTAAGTTGTTTGTAATTGTACTCCGTAGGTACTTAACTGAATCGACAAACTTTAACTTTGTGTTATTTATCGTGTAACGGAAATATAACGGATTTTTTATTACTGATGTGGAGGATCTTACTCCTTTTTTTTAATGGTTAGTTGCCAGTTTTCGCGCCTTATAGATATCTTGCATAAATCATTTTGCAATTCGCTTTGATGTTCTTATTGCTTTTATTAGACGGTATCAGCTACAGACAATCTAAGAAAGCTGCTTAGATTGCCCCTTAAATCGTTAAAACAAATTACGAACAGCAGAAGACCTGTAACACGTTCTTGAGGGACACAAAATATCTCTTCGGCTTCACTAGCTGCTCTCCCGTCAACAGCTACGAACTGTCACCTTTCTTACAAGAAAACAAGAAACCAGTCGCTCAACTGGGATGATATTCCATAGACACAGTTTGATTTCAAGCCGCTTGTAAGGAATGATGTCAAAAGAATTGTGGAAAGCAACGTATAAGTATGTAATCAACTTGGGACACCCCTGTCAATATTTGAAAAAGAAATATGACCAACATATTGGTAACCTCACTTCACCGTGCTAACTAAATAGTATTAGCCGACTTAGAAGTACCATTCGTGTTGAAAAAGCTGATACTCGGAAAACTGATATTTGACTGAGCTGACAAAGACAATTCAGGAATAACATGTACAGTAGGCATACACGAAGAAGTCATGTGAGAAGCAAGGAAACAGCCCTTCAGCTAGCTCCCTTCCATCGGCCGACTGTTTTAGTGGCCCTTAATGGTCTCGCATTTCTTTCGCTTTTCACATACAATTATATGAGGAAAATTTTAGTGAAAGAACCATGCAGGTGTCATACCTACATTATAAGCAAGAAACGGACGAGAAACCCCTTCCACTGGCGATATTTTAACTTAATAAAACGAACCGTGAATCGCGACGATAAGACGCATTTCAATAGTAGTTGCAGACACCGAACCAGTAGTAATACTTTATTTCTACGGCACTTACTAGTACCATATATACACAACTGAAGAATCTGATAGATATTACTCTAGAAGCAACAATCCGCCAGCGAGGTGAGATGATTTAACGTATTTAAGATATTTTAGATGCTAGAACCTCATCTCTAACCTCATAAAGCCAGTGAAGGTTGCAGCATTGACGTAATCACATCCAGTGGGATAGTTCATAAATCACTTTTGTGCTACCAGTTACGATTTTCTTTTATTCACAGCCGCGCGGAGCGGCCGCGCATTTTGAGGCGCCATGTCACGGACTGCGTGGCTCCTCCTGCCGGAGGCTCGAGTCCTCCCTCGGACATGGCCGTGTGTGTTTGTCTTAGCACAAGTTACTTTAAGTAGTGTGTAAGTCTAGGGACCGATGACCTCAGCAGTTTATTCCCTTAAGCATTCACACGCATTTGAACATTTTTTTATTCGTCTTTTATACGACGTGTTTCGGGAAATGATTCCCATTTTCAAGTGTGTTTTCTCTTCGTACTACGCCATTTTTATGTAATGTTTTCGTTGTGCAATTATTGCAATAAAGTCAACAAAACAAAGCAGAACCTTACACATCGAAAACAAGTAAAAATGGCATAGTACTAAGAGAAAACACTCTTGAAAATGGGAATCATTTCTCGAAACGCATCGTGTAAAATACGAACAAAATAAAATCGTCACTGGTAGCAGAAAAGTAACTTATGAACAAACTCATGGTTTTCACAGTCGCGGGCTTTCACAAATCAATTTTTCACAGTCGCAGGCTTTCACAAACCAATTTATAATGGACAAAATCAGATAACAGCGTCCACGAAAACGTTTTTAGTACGGCGCGTACTATTCTGTTACAGACCACTTCACAGTGCATATTCATTCTTCTCACAAGTCAACAGCGGACTGTAAACATGACAGTAATAATGGTCTGTTTCTCGTTGAACACAAAGTAATTTTGCGTGAAGTAAAGGAAAAGTCGTCTTACTAGAATGACCTTTGTTACCAAGGTTATTCATTTCCTTTGCTACCGTTGTTTGTTTCTTTGTCGTATGGTTTTCGTCTTTCTCGAGACGTGTGACGTGCAAACGTGGTGACAGCGGGACGCGAATCGTGGGCGTGGGCGTGTGTGTGGGTGCAGGAGCTGCGTTGTTTGGTGGGCGCTGCCCCCACTTTTGGTGAGGGCTGTAGAGAGCAGGAAGTGACTTGCACACGAAGAACGAAGGCTTGTATAGCGAACCCGCAGGTTGCCTGATCGTACCAGCGCAGGCGTTGCCAATGTGCCGCAGCGCTCTCTCTCTCTCTCTCTCACTCTCTCTCTGTCTCTCTCTCCCTCTTGTGTTGTGCTAGGAATACTTGAAGCTACGGGAACACCAGGAGTCTCATCGTGTTCACATTAAATTTTCGATGTTCGTGACCCGTTATCTCCGACGATAGTACAGAGAGGGACCTGAAATGTATACAACATGTTAAATTGTTTTTGTTATGGTCCTCAGTCCGAGGACTGGTTTACTGCCGCTCTTCACGCTAATCTATGCTGAGCAGGCATCTTTATATCTGTATAGTTACTGCAACGGACAGTACATCTATTGGAATCTGCTTACAGTAGTCGAGACTTGGTTTTACATATCAGACTGCCTTCCGTTCTTTTAGACAGGTTATATCATAATTTTTGTTTTCTTCCCAGTTCGAGTCAGTATCCCGTCATTGATCTCAGCATTCACTTGTAGCACTACATTTCAGAAGCTTCTATACTCTTCTTGTCTGAACCGTTTATCGGCCATGTTTCACTCCCGTCTAAGGCTACACACCTACCAAATACCTCCACAAAAGACTTCGCAAGACTTAAAATTGTACAGAGTGTTTCACAATTCATGTTACACACTTCCAGAGGTTGTAGAGGGTACTTAGTAGAATAAGTTTAACATAGAAACCCATGTCCGCAAACGTCATTCAACGATGCTACGGAACGTCAAAGTTACAGGCGCCGGCGCCTTTAAATGTGTGTATACGGGGTGATTCCGTGATGATGTGACGAACTTTCAGGGATGATGGAGAAGGATAAATGTATCAATTTGAGGTAAGCGTCCCTGGTTCTGAAACGAACGAGT
Source organism: Schistocerca cancellata (assembly GCF_023864275.1). NCBI lineage: Eukaryota > Metazoa > Arthropoda > Insecta > Orthoptera > Acrididae > Schistocerca > Schistocerca cancellata. The sequence goes on along the minus strand of NC_064629.1, from coordinate 548,184,724 downwards.
CGAAAACAGTCTGATACCTCTGACAGTGGAATACATGTACCGGTACTGTTGTTACTAAGATTATAGGGTAGGCAACTTTCAGAGGTGGTAGTACGGACCAAAATAAGAAAAAAAAATACCTAGTAAACATGGGCTCTAAAATACATACCTTAAGAGCTGAGAACACTTGTATTCCACGCTAGGGAAAATGAACAAGTGCTCATATCTCTTCAGGTATGCATTTTACATCCAACGTTTACTCGACACTTTTTCTTGTCTTGGTCCATACTATCACCTCTGAAAGTTGCATATCTACATTTTTAGCAACGACAGTAATTTGTCGGATTTTGACATTTGGCACTTTCCTTACACAATTCCAACTTGTGACATCATGTATAAAAAGAATGATTCCACTGTCTTTGTCGTCTCTGATCAAAAGTATCCGGACATCCCCAAAAACATACGTTTTTCTATTGCATTGTGCTGCCACCTACTAGGTACTACATATCAGCGACCTCAGCAGTCATTAGACATCGTGAAAGAACAAAATGGGGCGCTCCGCGGACTTACGGACTTCGAATGTGGCCAGGTGATTGGCTTTCACTTGTGTCATACGTTTGTACGCGAGATTTCCACACTCCTAAACATCGCTAGATCCACTGTTTTCGATGTGATAGTGAAGTGGAAACGTGAAGGGACACGTACAGCACAAAAGCGTACGGGCCGACTTCGTCTGTTGACTGACAGTCCGCTGACAGTTGAAGAGGGTGGTATGTGTAATAGGCAGACATATATCCAGACCATCACTCAGGAATTCCAAACTGCATCAGGATCCACTGCAAGCACTATGACAGTTAGGCGGGAGGTGAGAAAACTGGGATTTCATGGTCGAGAGGCTGCTCATAAGCCACACATCGCGCGGGTAAATGCCAAACGACGCCTCGATTGGTGTAAGGAGCATAAACATTGGAAGATTGAACAGTGGAAGAAGGTTGCATGTAGTGATGAACCACGGTATACAATATGGCGATTCGATGGCAGGATGTGGGTATGGCAAATGCTCGATGAACATCATCTGCCAGCTTGTGTAATGCCAACAGTAAAATTCGGAGGCGGTGGAGTCATGGTGTGGTCGTGTTTTTCATGGATGGGGTTTGCACCCCTTATTGCTTTGCGTGGCACTATCACAGCACAGGCCTACATTGATGTTTTAAACACCTTCTTGCTTTCCACTGTTGAAGAGCCATTCGGGGATGGCGATTGCATCTTTCAACATGATCGAGCACCTGTTCACAGTGCATAGCTTGTGGCGGTGTGGTTACATGACAATAACATCCCTGTAATGGACTGGCGTGCACAGAGTCCTGACCTGAATCCTGTAGAAAACCTTTGGGATGTTTTGGAACATCGGCTTCCTGCTAAGCCTCACCGACCAACATCGATACCTCTCCTCAGTGCAGCTTTCCGTGAAGAATCAGCTGCCATTCCGCAAGAAACCTTCCAGCACCTGACTGAACGTATGCCTGCGAGAGTAGAAGCCGTCATAAGGGCTAAGGATGGCCCAACACCATATTGAATTCCAGTACTACCTATGGAGGGCGCCACGAACTTGTAAGTAATTTTCAACCAGGTGTCCGGATACTTTTGATCACATAGTGTACGTTAATATTTGATAAAATTCTTGCCTACTGTACTTGTGACCTCAGGCTTATTACATTTATTAGGTCTTACCGAACGAGGTGGCGCAATGTTTAAGGCACTGGACTTGCATTTTCGGAACACAGAGTTCAAAACCCCTCTGGTCATCCAGAACTAGTTTTCCGGGTTTCTCTTAATCGTGTTTTTCATGGAGGGGGCTTGCACTCCTTATTGCTTTGCGTGGCACTATCACAGCACAGGCCTACATTGATGTTTTAAACACCTTCTTGCTTTCCACTGTTGAAGAGCCATTCGGAGATGGCGACTGTATCTTTCAACACGATCGAGCACCTGTTCATAGTGCATAGCTTGTGGCGGAGTGGTTACATGACAATAACATCCCTATAATGGACTGGCGTGCACAGAGTCCTGACCTGAATCCTGTAGAAAACCTTTGGGATGTTTTGGAACATCGACTTCCTGCTAGGCCTCACCGACCGACATCGATACCTCTCCTCAGTGCAGCTTTCCGTGAAGAATGAGCTGCCATTCCGCAAGAAACCTTCCAGCACCTGACTGAACGTATGCCTGCGAGAGTAGAAGCCGTCATAAGGGCTAAGGATGGCCCAACACCATATTGAATTCCAGTACTACCTATGGAGGGCGCCACGAACTTGTAAGTAATTTTCAGCCAGGTGTCCGGATACTTTTGATCACATAGTGTACGTTAATATTTGATAAAATTCTTGCCTACTGTACTTGTGACCTCATACTTATTACATTTATTAGGTCCTACCGAACGAGGTGGCGTAATGTTTAAGGCACTGGACTTGCACTTTCGGAACACAGAGTTCAAAACCCCTCTGGTCATCCAGAACTAGTTTTCCGGGTTTCTCTTAATCGCTGAAGGTAAATACTGGTACGATTCATATGGACAAGACCCAACACGGTCCACTGAGAGCGCCCCCAGACCATAGAGACATATAAACTGTTTGCGCATCTCTCTGTCTTTCTCTCTCTCCCTCTCTCTTCCTCCCTCCTTCCCTCTCTCCCTCTCTGTCTTTCTCTCTCTCCCTCTCTCTTCCTCCCTCCTTCCCTCTCTCCGTCCTCTTTTCTCACTCTCTCTCTCTCTCTCTCTCTCTCTCTGTGTGTGTGTGTGTGTGTGTGTGTGTGTATATGAAATCAATCTCTGAGTCACTTGACGGGTGGAAAGTAGCCGAGTCATTATCATAACGAACTGAGCAAAGTAGAGCTGCAAGTTACAATTTTATCATTTATAGATGGTACGATAGGCGCCACCTATAGTTCCACAGGGTTCTGGTCTGCTGCCGCACTTCTTGCAGTAGTATGTGTAATGAACGTGTTGGTACGCCTTAGTCCCGCGATGGATGTCACTCTTAGCGAGAGAGTCGACAGTGTCATTGCCCCTGATACCGTGGTGCTTCTTTACCCGCTGCATGGTGATTTTCTAGTTACAAAGCTGCAGTGCTGTAATACAGTCTATAATCTGGTACATCAAGTAACTGTTCGCATTATTGACGACATGAGCGTTTGGTGTCATTGGCCGGGAGGCCCCTTACGGGGCAGGTCCGGCCGCCTTGGTGCAGGTCTTATTACATTCGACGCCACATTGGGCGACCTGCGCGTCGGATGGAGATGAAATGACGATGAAGACAACACAACACCCAGTCCCTGAGCGTAGAAAATCCCCGCCTAGCCGGGAATCGAACCCGGGCCCGTAGGACGGCAATCCGTCACGCTGACCACTCAGCTATCTGGGCGGACGATTGACGACATGATACCGTATGAGCAGCAATGCTGATCGCGAGTCTGTTAGAATAATGACTGTATCTCTATCTATTCCGTGAGCATATTTATGGCCCTCTAATACTGCGGTGAAGCTCTGCTGTAAATACCGAGGCTTACAGAGGCAGCTGAAATTGGGCACAGTGGTGTGCCTATTCGTCATCATATGCGTTTCCAACGCCATGAGCAGTACGTGGCCCATCTGTGTAGAGATGACGTGTTGCGATTCGGTGGCATAGTTGTGAAACATCGATAAAGATATTTGCTAGTGGCGTTTCTTTCCTTTTAAACCAGTATCTACACTGACGGAAGAAAAAATCGCAGCATCGAGAGGGAGTTGTGCGAATAAGTTCACGCTGTAACGGTCGTGAGCGTTACTTACCTTCCAGATTGGACGTGGGAAGTTGATGTTAGCCAAGAATGCCTTTAAGGCGACCAAGACGCCATCACAAACACCTCCCTGAGTTTGAACAAGGACATGTAATAGGGCTACGAGAAGTTAGATGTTCCTGCTGCGGTATTGCAGAAAGACTTGGCGGGAATGTAGCCACTCGACATGACTTCTGGCAGCTGTGGTCACGAGAATGTAAGGCCGCAAGAAAATCGGTCTCCGGACTGCCTCGTGACACTACCGAGAGGGAAGACCATCGTATTCGGCGCATGGATCTGGCTCTGGCACATCGTACTGCATCTGCAGGAGCAATTTGAGCAGGAGTTGGCACCACAGTGACATAACGAACCGTTAATAATCGGTTACTTCAAGGACAGCTCCGAGCCAGACGTCTTGCAGTGTGCATTCCACTGACCCCCAAGCCACCGCCATTTGCCACTTCAGTGGTGTCAAGCGAGAGCTTATTGGAGGGCAGGGTCGAAGTCTGATGCGTTTTATGATGACAGCTGGTCTGCGTCGGTGCCAGTGATGGCCATGTGTTGGGTAGGCGGCCAGGCGAGGTCTTGAAAAAAAAAAAAAAAAGGGGGGGGGGTTCAAATGGCTCTGAGCACTATGGGACTTAACTTCTGAGGTCATCAGTCCCCTAGAACTTAGAACTACTTAAACCTAACTAACCTAAAGACATCACACACATCCATTCCCGGGGCAGGATTCGAAACTGCGACCGTAGCGGTCGCGCGGCTCCAGACTGAAGCGCCTAGAACCACTCGGCCGGCCGAGGTCCTGCAGCCAGTCTGTCTTCGCGCTAGGCACTCTGGATCTGCACCTGGAGTTATGATCTGGGCTGCGATTTCGTATGTCAGCAGGAAGACTCACGCACCCTCACCGCAAATTTGTACGCCAATCTGATGATTCAACCTGTTATGCTGCCATTCATGAACAGCATTCCAGGGTGTGTTTTCCAACAGGATAACGCTTGCCCACATACCACTGTTGTATCCTAACGTGCTCTACAGAGTGTCGACATGTTGCCTTGGCCTGCTCGGTCACCAGATCTGTTTCCAATCGAGGACATAAAGGCCGTCATCGGTTGACAATTCCAGCGTCATCGATAAACAGCATAAACCGTCCCTGTACTGACCGACCAAGTGCAACAGGCATGGATCTCCATCCCCCACAACAGACATGCGGCACCTATACAACCCAATGCCCGCATCTCGTGGTCGTGCGGTAGCGTTCTCGCTTCCCACGCCCGGGTTCCCGGGTTCGATTCCCGGCGGGGTCAGGGATTTTCTCTGCCTCGTGATGGCTGGGTGTAGTGTGCTGTCCTTAGGTTAGTTAGGTTTAAATAGTTCTAAGTTCTAGGGGACTTATGACCACAGCAGTTGAGTCCCATATTGCTCAGAGCCATTTTTTTATACAACCCAATGCATGCACGTTTGCATGCTTCCATTCTTCATTCTGTCAGTTACACCGGTTATTAATGTATCAGCATTTCACATTTGCAATGGCTTATCTCGCGCTTACATCAGTCTACGATCTTGCAATGTTAATCACTTAAATACGTTACCTAGACGACTGTATTCCCGAAATTTAATGAATCAAAACTGATTATTTTTTGGTGGTGCGCTTACATCAGTCTACGATCTTGCAATGTTAATCACTTAAATACGTTACCTAGACGACTGTATTCCCGAAATTTAATGAATCTAAACTGATTATTTTTTGGTGGTGCGATTTTTTCCGTCAGTGTACTAGTAAATCATTTCTCTGCCAACACCTGAATCCTCGAAAATAGAGGATCTTGCCCAAATTGTGCTCGTTTGAGTAGATATTTAGAGCCATTCTGTTGTCTTCTGAGTTCGAGTGGAGGCTCGTTAGCTTCGACATGAAGAGAATTCGTAGTGGTTGGCCTCAGAGCACCCAAGCAGTACGTGATCGCTTTATACCGGCATCTGTCGAGTGCTTGTAGGTCAGAATCAGAGGCCGAATCAAAGCAAAGGCAACCGTAGTACATATAGGACCGGATTAGCCTACGAAACGGAGTCGTACATAACCGTTCTTGGCGTGGATCGGATGAGGCATGAGCCATTTATGTTGGCGTTTTTTTATATTCAACGGTTGGTGCAGCAGAAGAGGACAGAACGGTAATACAATCATCGTGATGTCGAGATCTTATGCGGAAATTATTATTTTTATTATCATTTTTTGCATACTTACGCTGTACGTAAATGGAAAGAACGCTCAATATATTGTTTGTATGAATACTTTCATAAAAGGCATGAAAAGGAACGGCAGAGGATAATACTTGGGACTGCAAACAAATTTCCAGGAACGGATTGTATGGTGTGCACGAGAACTTCGTACAAAAAAAATATATACTTTTGTTACTTTAGAATTGGTGATATACTCGTGATGGGGTGATATTCATCTTAAAAAGTGGGGAACAGTAATATTCTCGGAATCTTGCACACATATCAACGCCACATTTTTATAATAACAGTGCTCTTTTAAAGTTTCTATAGGTAAACAAACTTGGTTTATATACATAAATGGTTCTATCTTATAAGACAAGTCGGCAGCAGCCCATGCGTAACGCATCATTTCGCCAAAGATTGACGGGGATAGCTGGTGATGTACAATGGAATGTATTTTGATTCTCACATGTCAATCTCTTTTTTATCTGTATTAGAAAAGAGCAGTTTTGAAGCTTTTTAATAAAATTTATTATCTGACGATATAAATAGGCATCGCAGGACTGCATTAGCTGATTGCATTTGGGGCGTATCAATTTAATATTGTACTATGGCAATCCTTCATTTTTAAAATTCTCGCCTTATAATTTTGGATTTGTTTTTCCGCTCCACGAGTCAATTAACAGAAGAAATTTGTTCTCCTGCACGCAGGGCTTCATCACAACAATCAATTTTTTTGTGTAAGACTCGTAAGTTTCCCAGATTTTGATGAAGTAATGACAAAGTTCCTACATTTTGGATGACATATCTGGATACGGGTTTCTATACCCGATTTGTTCCTCAAGATACCCTATACAGCCCCTCAAAGTTTGCCGCACACCCTGTATCAAAGTAAATGTCCTAGTTGGTTCACTGGCGTGTCATCGCCTAGCACAAACCGCTAAGGATAGAATCTTGAAATTTGGAGAGGGTGTTGATCGTATACTGTAGGCATCGTTTAAGAAGGGATTTTCGAAATTACACCCCTAAAAGGGTGAAACAGAAGAAAATTTTTATGAAAATATTTCGCTATGAAATCAGAATAATGTTTTGGCGAGAAGTACATTCATAAAAGACCATGCTTCTATGGCCTTAACTAGCGTGAGAAGTTTAGAAGACGTGTTAATTTATGAACCAAAACCAGGAAAAGCTATTTTACAGTCACCATGACAATTTTTATCAGGAAAGTAACGTTGTTTTGCAAGAGTCTGTTCACTTGACAGATGTATTATGATATAATAGTATTGACTAACAAAAAAGGCACCATTATTTGGTATTTATTCCAAAGAGCCACCTGCAGTACTGTCCTGCTGAGCTGTGTAACTGGTCCAAACTCTCTTTCCTTCGCCTACAGCAGTCTTCACGCCACCTACGATTCATAAGGTGATATGCCAAAACATTATGACCACAAACCACCAAAAGATCGAAGTCGCCTGGTGGCACTGTGAAAATGCGGTACTGTAGGGAAAGCACACTGTCGAATAAAAAGTATCCAGACACCACTATGTAATGCAGAATTAACGCTAGATGTCATGAGACGGGGACTCATCAGTGTAACAGCAGGTGGGGAGTACTGTGGCGTCAGTAGAGAAGTACTTACAGCAGAATTGGTTGGTCAGGTGATCTAAGTTACGTCAGATGTGGACTAGTCGCTGGGTATCAATCGAGTAACAAATCTGTCAGCAACATTTCGATCTGGCTAAAACTGCCCAAGTGGAATGGTAGTGATGTGACTGTGAAGTGAAAACGCGAAGGAAGCACCACAGGTCAGCTAACACCAGGCAGACCTCATGTATTCACGGACAGCGTCCACTGAGCATTGCGGAGGGTAGTTGTAAAAAATCCCATCAAATGAGTGAAAGGAATCACTCATGAGTTCCAATGTGGGACTAGCAGTCCAGATAGCTCAATGACCGTTCGTAAGGATTTAAAAAATGCATTATAGTGATAGATGTTATGTGATTGGTTTTCAGAAAACAAAATCGTAACATAGGCAAATCCATAAAGTTACCCAGTTCAAACGGAATACTTAATTGTCACTGAAGGATATGATAAACAGCAGGACTAGGGATTGCTGGTAAACGACTATTCTCTTACTACACTCCTGGAAATTGAAATAAGAACACCGTGAATTCATTGTCCCAGGAAGGAGAAACTTTATTGACACATTCCTGGGGTCAGATACATCACATGATCACACTGACAGAACCACAGGCACATAGACACAGGCAACAGAGCATGCACAATGTCGGCACTAGTACAGTGTATATCCACCTTTCGCAGCAATGCAGGCTGCTATTCTCCCATGGAGACGATCGTAGAGATGCTGGATGTAGTCCTGTGGAACGGCTTGCCATGCCATTTCCACCTGGCGCCTCAGTTGGACCAGCGTTCGTGCTGGACGTGCAGACCGCGTGAGAAGACGCTTCATCCAGTCCCAAACATGCTCAATGGGGGACAGATCCGGAGATCTTGCTGGCCAGGGTAGTTGACTTACACCTTCTAGAGCACGTTGGGTGGCACGGGATACATGCGAACGTGCATTGTCCTGTTGGAACAGCAAGTTCCCTTGCCGGTCTAGGAATGGTAGAACGATGGGTTCGATGACGGTTTGGATGTACCGTGCACTATTCAGTGTCCCCTCGACGATCACCAGTGGTGTACGGCCAGTGTAGGAGATCGCTCCCCACACCATGATGCGGGGTGTTGGCCCTGTGTGCCTCGGTCGTATGCAGTCCTGATTGTGGCGCTCACCTGCACGGCGCCAAACACGCATACGACCATCATTGGCACCAAGGCAGAAGCGACTCTCATCGCTGAAGACGACACGTCTCCATTCGTCCCTCCATTCACGCATGTCGCGACACCGCTGGAGGCGGGCTGCACGATGTTGGGGCGTGAGCGGAAGACGGCCTAACGGTGTGCGGGACCGTAGCCCAGCTTCATGGAGACGGTTGCGAATGGTCCTCGCCGATACCCCAGGAGCAACAGTGTCCCTAATTTGCTGGGAAGTGGCGGTGCGGGACCCTACGGCACTGCGTAGGATCCTACGGTCTTGGCGTGCATCCGTGCGTCGCTGCGGTCCGGTCCCAGGTCGACGGGCACGTGCACCTTCCGCCGACCGCTGGCGACAACATCGATGTACTGTGGAGACCTCACGCCCCACGTGTTGAGCAATTCGGCGGTACGTCCACCCGGCCTCCCGCATGCCCACTATACGCCCTCGCTCAAAGTCCGTCAACTGCACATACGGTTCACGTCCACGCTGTCGCGGCATGCTACCAGTGTTAAAGACTGCGATGGAGTTCCGTATGCCACGGCAAACTGGCTGACACTGACGGCGGCGGTGCACAAATGCTGCGCAGCTGGCGCCATTCGACGGCCAACACAGCGGTTCCTGGTGTGTCCGCTGTGCCGTGCGTGTGATCATTGCTTGTACAGCCCTCACGCAGTGTCCGGAGCAAGTATGGTGGGTATGACACACCGGTGTCAATGTGTTCTTTTTTCCATTTCCAGGAGTGTATTAATTAGAATGTTGCATGTCCTATACGAGTGGGGAAACTTTGAAAGCAACAAAACTGTGAAGAGGCACATGGATCGCCAAGCACCGAAGTCCGCCACCCCTCAGTGGCAGTTCTTGGAGGGTCGCAGGGAAACGGCAGAGAGTCAATGGACCACCAACCAATGGCTATTTGCCTTGTGGTACAGGACGTCAGGCTGTGTATGAAAACACAGATAACATCTCTGTGGTGTGAACTTCTGGCGAAAACAGTTACTGTCTCGAAGTGCAGTGAGGAGGATTGCCCTTTACAGGAGAAGGTGTCAATGTACTCGAACGGTAGAAAAAAAAGAGATAAACATCTTGAAGACAGACAGGAGACCTGCAGCCCTGAGCCTTTGAAACCATGACACACTGTCGAACATTTTGGCTCTGCAAAAAACAAATGTTTACACAATGTAAAACCCGCCAGCCTCAGCTCACGTAAATAAATTATAAGTTAGAAAGAGACTAGCAGAGTCATCAGAAGATCAAAACAAATTGCAAAACGATTTAGAAAAGATATCTGTATGGCGCAAAAATTGGCAATTGACCCCAAGTAATGAAAAGTGTGAGGTCATCCACATGAGTGCTAAAAAGAATCCGTTAAACTTCGATTACATGATAAATCAGTCAAATGAAAAGGCCATAAATTCAACTAAATACGTAGCACTTACTGTTACGAACAACTTAAATTGGGAAGAATACATAGAAAATGTCGTGGGGAAGGCTAACCAAAGACTGCATTGTATTGGCAGGACACTTAGAAAGTGTAACAGATATACCAAAGAGACTGCCAAGACTACGCTTATCCGTCCTCTTTTAGAATACTGCTGCGCGGTGTGGGATTCTTACCAGATAGGATTGACGGAGTGCATCGAGAAAGTTCAAAGGTCAGCACGTTTTGCACTATCGCGAAATAGGGGAGAGAGGGTCACTGAAATGATACAGGATTTGCGATGGACATCATTAAAATAAAGGCCTTTTTCGTTGCGGCGGAATCTTCTCAAGAAATTTCATTCACCAACTTTCTCCCCCGAATGCGAAAATATTTTGCTGACGCCGATCTACATAGGGAGAAACGATCATCACAATAAAATAAGGGAAATTAGAGCTTCCACAGAAAGATAAAAGTGTTCGTTTTTTCCGCTCCCTATACCAAACTGGAATAATAGAGAATTATTGTGAAGGTGGTTCGATGAACCCTCTGCCAGATACTTAAATGTGATTTGCAGAGTATCCATGTAGATGTAGATTCTGAATGCTGACGATGCAGAACACCTCATTGGTCAAAGAAAGAGACAGTGATATATTGATGCAAATTTTTCTGTAGAGGATGGTAGGCCGCAAGCTATTGGTTAATAAGGTAGAGGAAGGGGACTAGTGTATTTGTAATAAGCAGTTAGATTGGTCAGTCCTAGGAAGATCCAGAACAGAGCCAGTCAAAAGTCAATGAGGAACGCAAAATACGGCAGTGCGAGGGTCCTTTTTAATCAACACACGAGCAGAAATCGAAATTCAACTTCAATCCAACCTTCATGATGACCTTCAGACTTCTGCCGTCAGACTTCCATACTGAAAGCCACCATCGAACCACATGAGCTGATGCACTGGGGACTTAGAAAATTTTTGGGCTAATCTCAACATAGCTACTAACGAGCGTCGTTGGTTCTGCCAATGATCGTTTCCATAGCCACTTCAGTCACCACCTGCAATACTATTGTGAGACTGAGCTTCAAGTGCGAGACGATGAGTAGGAGCATTTAAATTATTTTAAAGTGTTCTGATTATTTCAGGCGTCACACTGAAGACTTGCATTTTAAAGCCTAGAACAGCTGATTCCATCTCCGACCACAGGCGTGATGTATTCCCTTCTGCAGTACTATCTATTTTCAATTAACGTTACGACAGTCACTGTGCAATTTGCGATTGTAATTAATTGACTTGTGTGGTTATTAGTACCTTTCCTCCCGACCCCCTATGACAGATATGCCAGAGTTGTTATTAACGTTGCCACAGGTTACCATTTGTTTATCGACGATTTTGTTTTAAGAAAATTAATGTTGTCACAGGTTGTCATTTGTTTAACTGTAATTTTATTTCAATTAATCAAAGTAACCGTAGCTTGTGGCCATTTAATAGTCATAATTTTCACTGTTCATAATTTTAGACGGTATCCTTGCATATTTAATCGACGAATATCAGAGGGTAGGGTTGGGTTGTTTGGGGGAAGAGACCAAACTGCGAGGTCATCGGTCTCATCGGATTAGGGAAGGGCGGGGAAGGAAGCCGGCCGTGTCCTTTCAAAGGAACCATCCCGGCATTTGCCTGGAGCGATTTAGGGAAATCACGGAAAACCTAAATCAGGATGGCCGGACACGGGATTGAACCGTCGTCCTCCCGAATGACGAATATCAGACTTGAGTTCACTGACGTAGAACATCAACACTCGATTTATATAAATTCAAAACGACGTTCAGTATCGAGCAGCTCTTTATAATCCGCAAATTTCTGTAGTCAGTGCTACGTGACTCCCGAGGTAGTGGAAAGAGCAACGGCGCTGGACAACGGATGGCTGTAAACGAGTGACTTGGCGCGATGAATGACGCTACATCATGTGGTAATGGAAGGGTTTGGATTTGGTTAATGGCTGGGGAATGGTACCTGCCATCGTGTGTAGTGCCAACAATGAAGTACGAAGGAGGTGGTGTATGGTATGGGGATTGATTTTTTTTTTTTTTTTTTTTTTTGTTAGGGTGTGATTTAGTTGTTGCGGTTAAGTGAACGCTAAATGCGAAAGGACATGAACACATTTTACGGCTGGCCTGCTACACCTATGGAGCCTAAGTCTCGGAGACGACGGACGAACAGTGCAACTTGTAGACTCGGCGATAATTGGAGACTGTACACGACTCGGCGCACCTAAGAGTATTCCACGCCATAGCTTCTTTTTGTTATTCTTTATTGTGATTCCATAAAATGTTACATATAAGGCGATAAAAAAGAGGGATATAAAACAGAGTAATGGGAGATAATGGAGGTAAAAATACACTGACATGGAGACGTTCATGGGGGGACTTAAAGTTAAAAAACAGAGTTGACGATACAAAAGACATTGAAGTCACACGCACAGGTTAAAAGTTGGCCACAGTATTAAAAACACTCCAGAACAACACACTTAAAACGCACTTGGAGCACACACGATGAAGAAAAACAAACTGCCATGTGGTACCTGCCGAGGGAGAGGCCTGAGAGGATGGAAAAGGAGGGGAGAGCAAGGTGCAGCAGGCGAGGGAGCGGGGTGAAAAAGAGTAGGGGCGTCAGTGGGTGCACCAAGAGGCTGGAGACAGGTGGGGCAACGCCATAGCTAAGTGGTTCGGTATTTAAAGAGGCATCGACCATCCGCTATCCACACACGTGATGCCCATGGGTTGGCAGCAGCTGCCCCTGGCGGACCTCGGCATAGTTCGCATTGCCAGCCTATAAAGCTGCTACGCAATGAGTGTTTCGAGCGCGGCTTATCGATTTTGGTGCCGTACTCTCTGGAGTCGTGAGTACCGTCACCACAGTTTCATCGTCCAAAGAAAGATCTTCTGACACTAGCTGACCGCAGTAGGAAAATTTGTCAACTACATTAAACAAAGAGCCATCTAATTTTATGAAAGGAATATCTGTGTATCCTTACCCCATAATGCCGGTCTTCTTTGCATTCGCAGCCATAGAGCAGTATGCAGCAGCAGATTTGTCCATAAGCTTCTGAAAATCTTCTTGAGTATGTGCTATGAATGCGTGTACTGCGTACAATAAAAGAACAATTTGGAGACGACGAGTATTTGTACCAACATGACAATACACTCTGTGTTAAAGCAGTATCCGTTAGGCAATGTTTTGTGGACAACAACATTCCTGAAATTGAGTGGTTTTCCCGGAGTCCCGACCTGAACCCAATGGAACACCTTTGGGATGAGTTACAACGTGAAGTTCGCTAAAGACCCCGCCGTCCGATATGACTACCTTCTCTGGATTTGGCTCTTGAGGAAGAATGGGTTATCATTCCTCCACAGACATTCAGACACCTCATTGAAAGTGTGCCCAGTAGAGTTTAAGCCGTCCAGATACTTTTGGTGACATAGGGCATGTAAGCGAAGCATAGACAAATGGGAGATCATTATAGCGAGCATTCATAGCACATGCTCAAGAAGACCTTCAAACGCTTACGGACAAATTTACTGCTACGTGCAAGCTCTTCTCTATGGCTGCGAATGTAAAGAAGACTGTCATTATGGGGCAAGGATACACGGATGCTCGTATCATAAGATTAGATAGCTCCTTGTTGAATGTAGTCGACAGATTTTCCCACTAGTGTCAGAAGATCTTTCTGTGGACGATGAAACTGTGGTGACGGTACTCACGACTCCAGAGAGTACCGCACCGCAGTCGATAGGCCACGCTCGAAACAAGCGTAGCGCAGCAGCTTGTAAGTTTGTTACTTTAATTTGCTATGATGAAAGCGGTACTGATGGACAATAAAAGCTGGTTAAAAGCTGTGAGCTGTCTGGGGAAGTTAACCGTGCATTACTGCGCAACTGAAATCAGTTTATATTTGGAAATTTATTTTAAGATTGATCATTGAAATTTCAGCATATTATACGTGAGTTATAACTGAGCTGGTGCCTTATTTAGGATTGTGAAAATGTGAGATTGTAATCTTACGGAACACATAAAATATGGAGCCAAGATTGAGAGACTGCATACAACACTGCATTCATACAATAACACACGAAGAACGTTGAAACATAAGCAAGAGGAAATTAACCACAACCAACAGATTCAGTTTTCACCCAAAGAAATTACGTTCATAGCACAATCCTGTCCGTCATGTAATACTGGTATACTAAATTCATATTAACTCTTTGTGAAATCTTCGCGAAAAGAATAGCTGAGGGCTGCTTTGATGATTACACCACATGCTTCACGTGGTCAACTTGGTTTACACAAAGAGTGTAACTCCACAATAATTTTGATAATTAAAATAAATTAGATCGAAAAGCAATTTACAAAAGAAAAACCTCGAACTGGTTACTAACGTCTTACTGTTAACCTGACGGGTCAAACAGTTATATAAGCACGTGGTACTGGTCTCGCAAAGTACACCCCACGTGGGTTGAACATAAAGAAAAGTTGCTATATTGAAAAATATTGTCAAGACGAGACGTTATAATCACACAAGCATTCGCATTTAAGATTGATCTTAGTTAGAGTTACTGATCAACACGTGGTTCCACTTTACTCACAAAGTAGTCACAAAGCAACTACCGGAAAATAATCTGAACTTCACACGAGAATTACACTGCGCTGCAATTTAAGATAACATTAGATATTTTAGAGCTAAACCTGAAATAAAGGTGATTAAATTTTCAGTTAGGCTGAACTTAAGAAATCCATTGTCCTGCGGACTTAGCAGACACGCGCTTAGCCGGAGATCTTACCACTTCAGACGCTCGCCACGGACCCACTGACCTGCGTTCCTTCCGAGCGTGCTCCCCAAATACAAAACGGAAGTGGCCAGAGGGGCAGCTTCCTATACCAACATGACAACGGACGGACAGAACCATACTAAGGATAGAAACCTCTTTGCTTTTAGAAAGCGTAGCTACCTGTTCCGACGTTGGTCCTACTGTTCTCTAGCAGACAGCCTTGTCTGCTACCCTCAAGCATGCAACTAGAAATACATTTGCTCATTTATCCTCTCACACAGAAGGGAAGGGTGATGACAGTATCTTATCATATACAGTATATAAAAGAAAGCGGATGTAGGTTCCGTATGAGACTGTGTGACATGAATTACATATAAACTGTGTTTTAAAGTGTAGTAGTGTGACAGATCGTTCTTGTTTATGTGTAAAAGTAACATGTTCCACTACTCAGTCTCCTCCCAGATAGCCAGAAACGCCACAGTAAATTTAGAAGAGGAATTTATGCCGTAAATGACAACAGATTTAAGAAATTAAACATGAAAGGAATCCAACAGAGACCTTTCAAGCTATATAGGTTGGCAGTGCGAACTACACCGAGGTCCGCCAGGAGCAGCAGCTGCCAACCCATGGGCATCACGTGTGTGGATAGCGATTGGTCGATGTCTCTTTAAATACCGGAACATCAGCACCAGGAAAAAGCTTCCTGCGGATTTAGTATCACTTCGTATCATGGGAGGTCCCATCCCACGGTCACGAACCGGGAAATACCTCGGCGTGACCCTAGATCGGCACATGACCTGGGGACCACACGTCCGCGAAGTAAGAGGATAAGCGTTGGGTCGCCTCCGCACGCCTTAGCAGATATTAAATCCAAACATGGCGCTGTCCACCCAGCGTGGATTAGATCTATACCTGGCACTTATTAGGCCCTTTATAGAGTACCCTTCTGTGGTATGGGGCAATGCTGCCAACATCCACACTGAAAAACTGCAGAAAGTGCAGGACAAAGCTCTTTGCCTTGCTCTGTACCTACCCAGACGCTTCCCCGCTAGGGAGCTTCACGAGCAGGCTGGCGTTCCATTGTTAAGGGACCGCATCAAACAGATAGCCCGCCAATACTGTGAAGAGGCGCAGCGGTCTGAAAACCCATTAATAGCCAATCTGGGCAACCAGATACATTGGCGCCCGACCACAAGGGCCGGACCTATTGCGTGTATAAAGCATGCAGTAAGAGTAATAGGTTAATAAAACAAGAATGACACCTACATCAGACACACCAGAAGGAGAAGCATAAAAAGCCAAACAAATAGTGCAGATAAGTAAGCAAGGTACTACAAGTGCCAGAATTACGAAAGAAACGAGTCAAGTGGATGAGTATAGCGGCGGGTTCTCTTCAGTGCTCCGAGGAGTGTACTCTCCAGTTACCGCCGAGTCTACAAGCTGCAGTGTTCGTCCGTCGTCTCCGGTACTTAGGCTCCGTAGGCATCGTAGGCCAGCTCTGGACTCTCCGTAGGCATCACTCAGAGGCACAGTGACAGGGCTTCAATACGCACATCAAAAAAAGTTTTGCATCACCTCGGTTCCGAGAGTTCCGAAACCTGTACGGAAAATTGGAATAGAGATCAACATAAACATCATTTCCGCCCTTTTTATTGCTCATAAAAACCACACATTGCATATTGTACCATCATACAGCGAGACTTCAGAGGTGGTCGTCCAGATTGCTGTACACACCGGACCCTCTAATACCCAGTAGCATGTCCTCTTTCATTGATGAATGACTGTATTCGTCGTGGCATACTGTCCACAAGTTCATCAAGGCACTGTTGGTCCAGATTGTCCCGCTCCTCAACGGCGATTCGGCGTAGATCCCTCAGAGTGGATGGTGCGTCACGTCGCCCATAAACAGCCCTTTTCAATCTATCCCAGGCATGGCCGATAGGGTTCATGTCTGGAGACCATGCTGGCCACTCTAGTCGAGCGATGTCGTTGTCCTGAAGGAAGTAATTCACAAGATGTGCACGGTGGGGGCGCGAATTGTCGTCCATGAAGAGGAATGCCTCGCCAATATGGTTGCAATATCAGTCGGAGGACGGCATTCACGTATCGTACAGCCGTTGCGGCGCCTTCCATGACCACCAGCGGCGTACGTCGGCCCCACACAATGCCACCCCAAAACATCAGGGAACCTCCACCTTGCTGCACTCGCTGGACAGTGTGTCTAAGGCGTTCAGCCTGACCGAGTTGCCTCCAAACACGTCTCTGACGATTGTCTGGTTAAAGGCATATGCGACACTCATCGGTGAAGAGAACGTGATGCCAATCCTGAGCGATCTATTCGGCATGTTGTTGGGCCCGTCTGTACTGCGCTGCATGGTGTCGTGGTTGCAAAGAAGGGCCTCGCCATGGACGTCGGGAGTGAAGGTGTGCATCATCAGCCGACTGCGCACAGTTTGAGTCATAACACGACGTCCTGTGGCCGCACGAAAAGCATTTTTCAACATGGTGGCTTTGCTGTCAGGATCTCTCCGAGCCATAATCCGTAGGCAGCGGTCATCCATTGCAGTAGTAGCCCTTGGGCAGCCTGAGCGAGGCATGTCATCGACAGTTCCTGTCTCTCTGTATCTCCGCCATGTCCGAACAACCTCGCTTTGGTTGACTCCGTGACGCCTGGACACTTCCCTTTTTGAGAGCCCTTCCTGGCACAAAGTAACAATGTGGACGCGATCGAACTGCGGTATTGACCGTCTGGGCATGGTTGAACTAGAGACAACATGAGCCGCGTACCTCCTTCCTGATGGAATGACTGAAACTGATCGGCTGTCGGAGCCCCTCCGTCAAATAGGCGCTGCTCATGCGTAGTTGTTTACATATTTAGGAGGGGTTTACTAACATCTCTGAACTGTCAAGGGGACTGTGTCTGTGATACAATATCCATTGTTAACGTGTATCTTCAGGAGCTATGGGAACGGGGTGATGCAAAACTTTTTTTTTTATGTGTGTATTTTAGAGGACTTGTAATAATTTCAGACGTGTATTCTCAAATATTTTGAGACAGGAAACAGGAGAAAGAAGACTGTTACAGTCCTAGTCATTTATGGCACTTCAAACGTGGGGACGATGGCAAGTTAAATTTATGATGGACAGGAGAAAGACTAACAAAATGTCACCTCTCTTCCCCCCCCCCCCCCCGCACCCCATCCCCCTGCCACCACCAAACCCGCGCCAGCTGTGGAAACGTATCACAAATGACAGCGCTGTGAAAATCAATGCCAATGCAGTTACATCGAAATCAATGGCTACCTCTCTCGTCCGCCGCTCGTGGTCTCGCGGTAGCGTTCTCGCTTCCCGAGCACGGGGTCCCGGGTTCGATTCCCGGCGGGGTCAGGGATTTTCACCTGCCTCGAGATGACTGGGTGTTTGTGTTGTCCTCATCATTTCATCATCATCCAGGAAAGTGGCGCAATTGGACTGAGCAAAGATTGGGTAATTGTAAGGGCGCTGATAACCACGCTGTTGAGCGCCCCACAAACCAAACATCATCATCATCATCATCGGCTACCTCTCTCCGTATGACTAGGGGTAAGATGTGTGGAGAGAGCAAGTTGAGCATCTACGATCGATATTTTCGGAACCACGCTGATCTCCATGTCTCTGTCACCCTTGCTTCACGCTGGGAACACGGACTGAGTAGTGCAGCTGGCGCGGCGTGCGTGTGAGTCGCGTATCGCTATGCTCAGCTCGTGTGTAGCATTCCTTCGGCTGCCGCGCTGCCAAATGGCGAGAAGCCCAGGGACCTCCGCCAGTTGCAGACTAGTACGAGCCTGGGGAGCTCTGACTTCCGAGACCCTCCTTTACAAAAATAATGAAAATAATGCATATTTCGTCGTACGGATCGTTTTATTGTTTCCCAAAATATTCGCCTTTAAGATTTATACACCTTTTCATGCTTTTGGATCAGTCTGGGAACATTTTTTCCGCTCAGTTGTTGTTACGTCGACAACATGGCTTATGAAGGATTCCACGGATGACTGATGACACAAATCGGTCTCGACAAATTTTTGGTTCGATGTATCAGAGCAAAAGGAAGACGTTCGGTGATCTCTCAGGTGAATACGAGGAATGAGACATTAATAACACGGTTTTCTCTGTCAGACAAACAATTTTTTCACGTGCTTGCGGTCGCTGTTTCGTTGAGAATAGAAAATGATGCGACGTTTTCGGTTATCTTCCCTGATTTCATTCGTGACTTAAGGCAGACAAACTGTTGTCTACCATTCAGCATCAACTGGTTTTCGATGCTCTAAAACAATGGTCACGACATGTCCAGTGTAGCCAAAGAAACAAGTGGTCATTTTCTTGGAAGTTCTTCGGGAACGAACCACTGTTGTTGGTTTCATTTCATCTTGGAAGACACGAGCAGTTGACTGCAGCTTAGTTTACGCTCATGCGAATACTTCCAAGTTTCGTCTTGCGAGATCCCCCTGTGGTAGTTAACCTCCATAAAAGTTTCTCTCTGGTCACAAGCCGTAGAAAGTGGTGTAGGTGATGTACACTATTTCTGGTCGTTCTTTATTAGTCGAGACTGCAAAACTTAAAGTTAGCTCTCTCCTGGATAAACTTAGTGAATCGACGCTTAGAATTCCTCTTTACGTGCTCTGCGTAGTTTTCTCGCTGATATAGTCGACTGAAGCAGTTCTTGTAGCACTACTGGATTCTTTCGGTGACGCAAACAGACTACTCCGTGCCCATAATGGAAATGCGAGTAGCTAATTTACTTTAAATAAATTTTAGCCCGCATCTCGTGGTCGTGCGGTAGCGTTCTCGCTTCCCACGCCCGGGTTCCCGGGTTCGATTCCCGGCGGGGTCAGGGATTTTCTCTGCCTCGTTATGGCTGGGTGTTGTGTGCTGTCCTTAGGTTAGTTAGGTTTAAGTAGTTCTAAGTTCTAGGGGACTGATGACCATAGATGTTAAGTCCCATAGTGCTCAGTGCCCATTGAACCAAATAAATTTTAGGATACCATTACGTTGTATTTATTGACAAACACCACAAAACAATTAACAGTCACACCTTTGAACATAATGCACTTCAAAATTAATTAAAATTGAAAGTATGGCTTCCACAGAGATCAGGTGTGGGTTGCATCCTAACAGCGACTCAAGAACTTAGCGCACAACAGAAATCTGTAGTAAGTACACTTCATATAACATCAGGACTATTTGTACGTTGTCGGTAGACTAAAAATTTTCATTTGTTTCCTGATATAAATATTTACTGAATATTGGTAAGGTAGCAGCAAAAGTTTAATGGCACTTAGGGTCATCCTAGCATTTTCTATGCTCATGTTGGTTTTTAATAATATTGGTAAAAAAAGTCTTAGTTTCACGTGTAACTGTTGGTGGCTTCCACTTCATTTAGAATCGCCAAGCAGGATTCACTCTCACGACTTATGCACAGTTCTCCCACCATAGCCGTGCATCAGTGCCACACGACACGGCAATATTACTGCTTGTTTCCGATCATGGGAACAGCTTCTTACTCGTCGCTATAGCGTTCTACACTGCTGCTCAAGAAAACGAGTTATGCTGTTAACTGCAGCGCCCCAATATAATGTTAAAATGCCTTTGATACAGTAAATGTTAATAACTTGAAAGCGCATACACTGACAGCATCCAACGTGTTTACACAGGAAAATAGAGATTATGGTCAAAGGCCTAAGATCTAAGAAGTGCAAAGATGTTACACATAATAAACATGACAGATATTACAGTTCGTGAAAATTAAATTGCAATGGGCAGCAGTTTGGCAGGAATCTTTGAAGATATTTACGTTAATCACACAGAAAATCAGTTCTTCAGGTCAGAATGTTTGTTTAAAGACAAAATAATTTATTACAAAAGCTATGCTGATGATACCATTATCCTGTACAACTGGGGAGATTGAAAAACTTGCAAATACTCTCAGTAGCAGGAACTGTCGATGACATGCCTCGCTCAGGCCGCCCAAGGGCTACTACTGCAATGGATGACCGCTGCCTACGGATTATGGCTCGGAGAGACCCTGACAGCAAAGCCACCATGTTGTATCATGCTTTTCGTGCGGCCACAGGACGTCGTGTTACGACTCAAACTGTGCGCAGTCGGCTGCATGGTGCACAACTTCACTCCCGACGTCCATGGCGAGGCCCTTCTTTGCAACCACGACACCATGCAGCGCGATACAGACGGGTCCAACAACATGCCGAATAGATCGCTCAGGACTGGCATCACGTTCTCTTCACCGATGAGTGTCGCATATGCCTTTAACCAGACAATCGTCAGAGACGTGTTTGGAGGCAACCCGGTCAGGCTGAACGCCTTAGACATTAACTTCATCGTAGATTATCGAGTAGATGAAGAAATCAATTTTCTTGATCTTACAATCTCTAATGTAAATAATAAACGTGCTTTTCAAATTTATCGAAAACCCATCACATGTAATGTTGCCACAAGCAACTCTTCCTGTCACCCAATACAACGCAAAATAGCATTCTTCTGCTGTGCACTTAATCGTATACACAAAGTCCTACTCAGTCCCCTTGGCGAACAAAAAGAAATTAACATTACCAAAGGATTGGATACAACCCAGATATAATTCATAAACTTAATAACAAAATCATAAAGAACCAATCCACGCCTCCTAAATCAAATTCACAGGAACAAATACAGAAATTTGCTCGCATCCCTCATATAGGAAAAATTTCATACCAAGTTGCTAATCTTTTCCATAACAAAGGTTTCAAATATCCTTCAGCACTAACAGTAATCTGCGGATCAGAACATTTCAGTGGATCGTCAAAATATTCTTTGCTTGTCGATAAAATTATATATAGTTCAATAACCAAACCACCATCCTTGTCCCTCATCACCTTAGATTTGTAATTAAAACCTCTTTTAATATTGCTGACTGTTACACACATTTTCCAAGTGTTATTATTTTGATGACATTGTTGAATAGATCCAATCTTTTATTTTAGGTATTGTTTCATTTTCTTACGACTTATTTTATTAGTCTGTATTTGTGCCTGCCCACAGATAACTTCTATTTTAGGATTCTTATTTGCTTGTAGTCATTTCCTGCGTAATTTCATAACCTTGTCTTCCGCTTCCTCAAGTTCTTTATCATACCACTACTTCCTGCCTTCCTTTACTCTCTGTAGTTTATTACTTACACCAGGGAGGATGTCTCCTTTTGTTATATTCCGGCACTCATTACAGGTCTTTTCATAATTTTCTTCCATGCCTCTGTAAACCTGAAATCGATTGGTAATTTCAACTTGGTATTTAGTATTTCTTCTGCCCGAGTTACATTTTCCAAATCAAGTTTGATCATGTTTCGAGGTCAGATTTCAGTTTTAGGCGCTGCCTTCAACGTGATTCTTATTGACTTATTCCTGGATTATGACCCCATTTCCGCTCCTCCAAAGGATCGTACATCACTAATCGTCTTTCTATATCTGTTATCTATGAGAACATGGTTAACTTGATTTACTGTTTTCTTATCACTTGAATTCCCAGTTTCTTTATGTTTTTGTTTACGACGGAAGGTGGTGCTGCTAATAATCGTGTCCGTTGATGTAGCAAAATTTATCCACCGGATGACATTGTCATTACCTTTCTCATGTTAACTTTCATTTCCAGTAGTAGGTCTGAAAATATCCTATCTTCCTACTTCTGCATAAAAATACCGTATTACCATCTTAACTTTGTGTTTTGGTATTTTGTTCCTCGAGTCTCATAGGTTTTCGCAGAAGTTATCCTTTACTGCATCATCTTTGTCATTAGTTGCTGCATACCAGTTTAGAGGTGAAAAATTGAACCATTTGGGTCTCAGTCTAAGATAGCATAATCTTTCATCAACTGCTTAATAGGATATTATTATAGACAAAAACATTTCTTGCACAGAAGGCTGCTCCAGATTTCTTTATCGCTGCTAAAACTTGTATATTTATCCATATCTTGTATATTCTTGCCCAACAGTCTTGTTTTCTGTACTGCTGCTACTGTTACATTGTAAATGTCTGTTTCATTAACCTATGTAAATAGATATGTGCTTCATTTCGCAAGACTGTACTGAAGTATGATAAGTGGGGTATAGTACAATCTGAACGGCTGTCTGCTTATACTGTAACAGGCATCTTCCTCATTAACACCATGCTGGCATTTATTTTTGGGCTTACTTTGTTGATGTAGTACTCCCATACCTAGTGGTTATCGACGATGACACCCAAGAATCTGTGAGCCCCTACTTCTTCGAGAACTGAATTAGCTGGTTCAAGGCAGATATTGCTAGCCTTTGTAGTTTTATTTGCTTGTAATTGTGTGTATATCGTGTTGTATACATTTAGAAACAAGTTCTTTTCATTGAAATATTTCTTTGCTCGACGTTCACGTAATTCGTCGCTGACGGAAGCGTGGCAACGTCGATTTTCTCAAAACCAGAAGGTTTGGTGAAGGAATCTGATGCCAAAAATTGGACGAAGCGATTCGAAGCATTATGTTTGAGTTAGGAATTTACGAAAATCGTGAGAAAATCATAAAACGAAAACCTAATCGCAAGATTTGAATTTTTCTACAAAACTGTTGCTTTAAATGCACACTGAACTCTGCCACTGCCTTTCCCAAGCCCGGGGCCTCATCTCGCAAGCGATGAGGAAGGAGAAGGGGGAGGAGTAACACCTCGTAAAAAAAACCTGGGTCCATCTGGCTCCGGATGGTAGCACCGTGTGAGGGCCCCTGCCTAGGGTTACAGGTGAAGCCCCAAAATCCAGACACGTCTGTGTGGCAGCCACCGGTACTCTGGTCAGCTTCTGTTGGCTCTGATTCGGCTGTGATTGAATCTTCTGGAACTCGAAACTCCAGTCGAAATTATGTGAGATCCTTCGTGATTTCACCACCAAAACCTCAACACAAACTAATAATCATGACAGAACAATGGGAAAGAATCCACTACCCTGGGCCCTAGTTAGTAAGACTGGGTAATTCCAGGAGATCAGGCATGTCATGAAGAGAAGAATCGGAGCTTCTCAAAAACCCTCAACACAAAGAGAATATTTTACATAGGAAAACTCAACACAAAAACACTACTGAAGACAGGTAAACTGAAACAATTAACAAACACCATGGATAAATTCAACATCAAAATTATGGCAATACAGGAAATACGATTCGCACATGAGAACCACTTTGATTCGGAAAATTGTAGAATATATAAGGGGAAACTAGCCATAACCATTCCAGGAAGTAATCTCAAACTCTTCGGAACAGGATTTGTAGTACGTAAATCGATACTGGACTCTGTAATAGATTTCACCTCAAAATCAGAAAAAAATTCAACAGTCACGATACGATCTGAAAACAAAGCCTATACACTAATTAGTGCACATGCCCCCAGAGATGATAGAGGAATTCTGGGAAGACCTGGTAGGAACTACCAGCAAAATCCCCAAGAATCACGTAAAAGTGTTACTAGGAGATTTCAATGACCAGTTAGGCAAGGAAAGAAAATTCCGAGACACGATAGGAAAACACACGGCTCACAAGAGAACAAACAAAGATGGAGAGAACTTGATAAATTTCTGCAGGAATTTTGAGCTGAAAATCATGTCAACGCAATTCCAGAAACCCCACAGAAAACTAGTAACTTGGAAATGTCCCAAAACGCTCTAGGAGAATTTCAGATAGACCACGTAGCAATATCCGTGAAAAACTCTAGAGAAATAATGAACATAAGAACTAGGAAAAGAGTTTTCGAGTCTGATAATCACCTTCTCCAAATCAAAGCAAAATTTATACCCAACAGGCAAATCAAGAGAACCAACAGAACTTTCAGAACAGATCTAAAGTACCTACAGCTAAACAAGAAATAAATAATAGAAGACACTGCGAAAATCAACAGAAACAACTGGACAGAACAGTCAAAAAAATGAGTGAACTGATGAAATTGGGGCAACTACCGAGAAAAAGGAAACATCGGTGGTGGAACATGACATGCGACAGAGCCATAGAAGACAGAATAAAAGTCTCGAAAAAAAATTAACAGCCATAAAGCACAAGAACAATGGGAAGAATTTAACAGGATACAGAAAAACACTTCAAAAATAATCCGCAGAGAAAAAAGAGGTTATGAAAACAGCAGGTTGAAGGAGATGTAAGAGGAGGTCACAGAAACAACACACGGAATTTTTACAGAATATTCCGAGAAAATATGACAGGACAGCAACCTCCAAGTTTATGCATCAAAAGACAAGATGGAACACCGGAGACAAATCCGAAGAAAAACTGAGAAATGTTAGCTCGATACTTTGACACTTTACTCATCTGCGATGAACCAAAACAGAGATTACAGTTTACAAAACCAGAACCGAACCAGGACTCCGAACCCCCAACACACGAAGAAATAGTGAAAATAATAAAATCATTGAAAAATAACAGAGCACCAGGAAAGATGGACTGATTACAGAAATATGGAAATTAGGCTATGAAAACATTACACCCAAAATACACCGAGTAATCAAAAACATCTGGGAAACAGAAAAGGTGTCAGAAGAATGGAAGTCGGCCCTAATACACCGCCTCCACAAAAAGGGGACAAAACAGACCCTAATAACTATAGAGGAATTTCGTTATTGCCTGTGAGAGACAAAATTCTATCCAAAGCCCTGTTAAATCGCCTAGAACCTCAGATAGATCCACATATCGGAGAGTACCAAGCAGGATTCAGGAAGGGAAGATCGTGCAGTGAACAGATCTGGTATCTGAAAACAGTATTAACAACGAGAAAGTCCGGAAACACCACAATAACATTTGTTGGTTTCAAGAAGGCCTACGATTCCACAGACAGAGAAACACTTTTCAATACATTGGAAGAAATGAAGGTGGACAACAAGACAAGAAAATTAATCCAGGAAACATTAACAAATACAAAATTCAAAGTGAAGTTTATGGGAGAGATGTCGGAACCGTTCGCTATCAAGACAGGAGTGAGACAGGGAGATGTCCTGTCACCCATTTTATTTAAAGCAGTTTTAGAGAAAATAATTAGGACATGGGACAAAGGAGTCAATGGTGTAAAGATGGGGCGACACAAAAATAGAACCATCAACATAAAATGTCTGGCCTTTGCCGATGATATAGCCATCATAACAAATAACAGAAAAGAAGCCAAAAAAGCCCCTGAGACACTACATGAAATCGCAGCCAGAACAGGACTACAAATTTCGTATGAAAAAAAAAAAACAGTACATGGACACAAAATCCACAGACAGAAATCCATTGGTAACAACGTATGGAAAGATAGCACAAGTAGAAAGTTTCAAATACCTGGGAGAGATTATACATAAAAGAAGACTAAATTCGACAGCCAATGAAGAAAGAGTTAGTTGCAAAGCTACAAAAAGCCTACAGACTTTCATGGAACCATTACAACAAAACAAGGAATTCCGTTAATGCCAAATTAAGACATTACAAAACAGTCTTACCAGAAGCCGTGTATGCCTCAGAAACGACAGTAATCAAGGAAAGAACGAAAATCAAGGAAATGGGAAAGCAAGAGAGGGAAATTTTGAGAAAGATCTATGGGCAGTTCAGAGACAGGGGATCTGGATAAAAAGACCGACAAATGAACTGTACAAACAGACAGAGTCAATTATAGACAACACCAGAAAAAGGAGGGCTAAATTCTATGGTCACATTTTTACGATGAACGAAAATAGGCTGACGAAGAAGATACACTACTGGCCATTAAAATTGCTACACCACGAAGATGACGTGCTACGGACGCGAAATTTAACCGACAGGAAGAAGATGCTGTGATATGCAAATGATTAGCTTTTCAGAGCATTCACACAAGGTTGGCGCCGGTGGCGACACCTACAACGTGCTGACATGAGGAAAGTTTACAACCGATTTCTCATACACAAACAGCAGTTGACCGGCGTTGCCTGGTGAAACGTTGTTGTGATGCCTCGTGTAAGGAGGAGAAATGCGTACCATCACGTTTCCGACTTTGACAAAGGTCGGATTATAGCCTATCGCTATTGCGGTTTATGGTATCGCGACATTGCTGCTCCCGTTGGTCGAGATCCAATGACTGTTAGCAGAATATGGTGTCGGTGGGTTCAGGAGGGTAATACGGAACGCCGTGCTGGTTCCCTACATCCACGTATCACTAGCAGTCGAGATGACAGGCATCTTATCCGTATGGCTGTAACGGATCGTGCAGCCACGTCTCGATCCCTGAGTCAACAGATGGGGACCTTTGCAAGACAACAACCATCTGCACGAACAGTTCGACGACGTTTGCTGCAGCATGGACTATCAGCTCGGAGACCACGGCTGCAATTACCCTTGACACTGCAACACAGACAGGAGCGCCTCCGATGGTGTACTCGACGACGAACCTGGGTGCACGGATGGCAAAACGTCATTTTTTCGGATGAATACAGGCTCTGTTAACAGCATCATGATGATCGCATCCGTGTTTGGCGACATCGCGGTGAACGCACATTGGAAGTGTGTATTCGTCATCGCTTTCTGGCGTATCACCCGGCGTGATGGTATGGGGTGCCACTGGTTACACGTCTCGGTCACCTCTTGTTCGCACTGACGGCACTTTGAACAGTGGACGCTACATTTCAGATGTGTTACGACCCGTGGCTCTACCCTTCATTTGATCCCTGTGAAATCCTACATTTCAGCAGGATAATGCACGATCGCATGTTGCAGGTCCTGTACGGGCCTTTCTGGATACAGAAAATGTTCAACTGCTGCCCTGGCCAGCACATTCTCCAGATCTCTCACCAATTGAAAACGTCTGGTCAATGGTGGCCGAGCAACTGGCTCGTCACAATACGCCAGTCACTTCTCTTGATGAACTGTGGTATCGTGTTGAAGCTGCATGGGCAGCTGAACCTGTACATGCCATCCAGGCTCTGTTTGACTCATTGCCCAGGCGTATGAAGGCCGTTATTACGGCAAGAGGTGGTTGTTCTGGGTACTGATTTCTCAGGAGCTATGCACCCAAATTGCGTGAAAATGTAATCACATGTCAGTTCTAGTATAATATATTTGTCCAATGAATACCCGTTTATCATCTGCATTTCTTCTTGGTGTAGCAAGTTTAATGGTCAGTAGTGTTTTTAACATAGTGATGAGTAATACGATGAAAACTAACTGGGCAAAGGAAACCGTGGAAGACCTTAAGAAACTAAATATCTCCACAGAAGAAAGAACAAACAGAGAAAAATACAGAGAAAAAAATCAAGAAACGGAAATTCGAGGAAACACCAAAAGAGAAGAAACCAGGAAAGAAGTGGACAGAAGAGAGGAAGAAGAAACACAGTGAATATATGAGAGGTTTTTGGGCAGAGACAAAAGTGGCATGAAAATTGATTGTGTTTTAACGCTCTCCTAAATGGGAAATTAACGATAATAATAATAATAAATGTACACTGTAAACAAGTTGAAGTAAATGTAGCAGGGAGTAGTTACACAGAGATGTACAGACTTGCACAGGGTGGGCTAGCGTGGAGAGCTGTATCTAACCGGTTTTCGGCCTGAACGCAACAGCAAACAACAACAACAACATTACTGTAAATGCAATACAATCACTCGATCGCGAATCCTTCAGTAGGAATGACGTAGTCACATGAACTCGGAATAACAGAGACGCAGGTTGAGCACATGGACACAAGTGACGTCTGCGGGAACCCCAGAATAGACGGCGTGCCAGTAATTGGCCGTTGCCAGCTGGCCGGCCTTGGGTCGCGTGACGTCGCAAGGTGGCGCCCATCTGTGCTTCCCAGTTCCGGGAAGCGGCGACCGCCACACCTCCAATTCTACGTCGACACTGCTGGTGTTTGAAAGCACACCACCAGGAAACAGAGAAATAACGAAATTTTACTCATTAGGGGTATGCAGTACAACAGAATGAGAAATTTAGTACACAGGTCTGTCACCTATAGCAGCAGCAGTGCCTGTAGCGCGATCAGGCATCGATTCGAACTAAGCTCGGATGACAGACACGGATACGTCATTCCAAGATGCTTAAATTCCATCGAGGACGCGAGCAGCAATACCGCGGACGTAGAGGTTAGGGCATCTCTGGTGCGTATGTCAGTAGATTGTCATATACACTGTTATAGCGCAGAGTGTGGATGTGTTACTTTTTATCTCAGAGATATAGCGACACAATGTTTATTAAGATTATGATGATTACTTCTTTTTGTGTGTGGGTATCCCAGGATACATAAACTGTAGAGAAGACCTGCAGATAATAAGATCGAAACTAGTCATCATAAAAATAAATGTCCGAATCAGATGGTGAATTGAAGAATAAATTTAAACGATGTTTTCAAAGAAATAGAATATATTATGTAATATTAATGTTTTATCACCAATAAAATTTGAATTTTACTTGTGTCTAATTTGTTTTTCTGCTCAGCACCTGCTCAGCTTGAGAACACCATTCACTTGTATTCACATTAGCTTCCATCTTACGCGAAGTTTGGCGTCTGGAACGGTAATTCACACCGTAACTCACACCCTTCCTTAATGAATATAATTAATACCAGCGCAATAATAATCACAAAACTATAGAGTAGCACTCGAACATAAATGGACAATTTTATAAAAACATACAAGTGCACTTTATACGAAACTTGAGTATTTAATTTTTCATCTAGTTTATCTAGTGTAGCACGTTTTGTAATAAAAAGACTGGCCCTAAATCCATTACATCGGCGAGAGATATCACAAAATCAGGTAAAGTTTCCAAAACCCCGCTAATCTTGACATACGTATTATTTCTAAAATCCGACTGATCGAAGCTTGTGTTACTGCAACCGGAAGTTTGTAAAACACAATTTTATGAACAATGTTCACATAATGTTTATGAAATTCAAAGCTTGCTGCGTACAGGTTTAAACTGTTGGCAACGCAGTTGTATGTCAGTCATTTACCGGCGTACAACCGACAATAGCATTTGTACTTAGTTTTCCTGTGCTTTCCATTGGGACTGATAGGCTTGAAGTGAAGCCCGGTAGTCCCACAGCCATAATTGTGCACAGCCACAGGACAGTTTCTCGGATGTGGCGACAGTTTATAGAGACCGAACTGTGTCACGAAGACCAGGGCAGGGCCGACCACGTGTGCCATCAGAAAGAGAGGACCGTTATTTGGCTGAAAGGGCTCGAGGGTACAGGCGCAGTAACTGGCATCTGTCCTCGCAACAGCCACCGGACGTGTTGTATAGAGGCAAACTGTCTTCAGACGACTTCGACATAGTGCCCTTTAGTGTCAGAGACCTGTTTTATTTTTACCTCTGACGCGTCTTCACAGAAGAAACGTTGTAAGTAGGCTGTTTATGTTTTCTTATTGGCAACGTTACGTAGCGCTCTATATGAAAATCACTGGCTGTGCTGTGTGCAGTCTGTGGCTAGTTTGCATTGTTGTCTGCCATTGTAGTGTTTGGCAGCGGCAGCTGGATGTGAACAGCGCGTAGCGTTGCGCAGTTGGAGGTGAGCCGCCAGCAGTGGTGGATGTGGGGAGAGAAATGGCGGAGTTTAAAATTGTAATTGACACCAGTTCATCAAATTAAGTAACTTGTAAGCATTCATTTCACTGCACACATTTCTGTTGGTCACAGTAATGCACAATATGTGAGAAGTAGGGACTGTTAGTGTTTGCACGTGTGTTAATAATTCAGCAAGGGACTGGATAACAGCATTGCTGGTTCTAAGGACAATTCCAAAAACTTTGTGAGTGCACAAGTGGTGGTTATAGACTTGCTATATTAACTGCAAGACTCTTCGATGGTGATTGTGCACCTGCACAGTCGCAACAGATGGCTGCTGGCCGTCTCTACAAGGACTACAGTGGGTCTGCACCTGTGATGACTCACCAATATCATTATTTCTACAAGGACTGCACTGGGTCTGCACCTCTGGTAGCCCACCAATACCATACTCTCTACCAGGACTACAGTGGGTCTGCTCTGTGATGACCTACCTACCAATCTTCTTCAAAACGTCGAATGACTCTGCTGTGGGTTTGCTCTGTTGTGGCCCATTACCTGTCAGCATGTCAAGAGTCAGCACTGTCTTTCAGTTGGAAGGACAACACTACTTCTTCAAGACTGCATGGAAATCCACTACCTCTGTGTGCATTTTCTTTTACTGCTCAGACTTTGGGAAAAACACTGCAATTTTACTGTGATGACCAATATGGACTGTCTTTATGGACTGTGAGAAAATTTTAGCTTTTGACCAACATTTTATCAATAAGTGTGTGCATTGGATATCTTTGTTATTGTAATTATGAAAAATTTTATCAAATCATTATTGGCCACTGCCCAAAACAATTTGTAAAATTTTTTGTGGGGAGCATGGGGGCTATGTAAGTAGGCTGTTTATATTTTCTTATTGGCAACGTTACGTAGCGCTCTATATGAAAATCACTGGCTGTGCTGTGTGCAGTCTGTGGCTAGTTTGCATTGTTGTCTGCCATTGTAGTGTTGGGCAGCGGCAGCTGGATGTGAACAGCGCGTAGCGTTGCGCAGTTGGAGGTGAGCCGCCAGCAGTGGTGGATGTGGGGAGAGAAATGGCGGAGTTTTGAAATTTGTCAGACTGGATGTCATGAATTGCAATGTATATTATGATTTTTCAACACTGTTAAGGTAAATACATTGTTTGTTCTATATTAAAATCTTTCATTTGCTAACTATGCCTATCAGTAGTTAGTGCCTTCCGTAGTTTGAATCTTATATTTAACTGGCAGTAGTGGCGCTCGCTGTATTGCAGTAGTTCGAGTAACGAAGATTTTTGGTGAGGTAAGCGATTTGTGAAAGGTACAGGTTGATGTTAGTCAGGGCCATTCCTTTGTAGGGATTTCTGAAAGTCAGATTGCGTTGCGCTAAAAAATATTGTGTGTCAGTTTAAGCACAGTCTTGTATAAATTTTTCAAAGGGGACGTTTCAACGTCTAGACTGGAGTTGTCAACATGCCACCTGGACAGTGGAAGAGTAGGCCAATGTTCTTTTCACAGATTAATCCCGATTTGGTCTGGAGAGTGATTCTCGACGGATTCACATCTGAAGGGATATCGAGACCCGAACGTTGTGGAAAGAGACCAATATCGTGGAGGATCACTAATGGAGTGGGCAGTGATTATGTTGACCAGTCGAACACATCTTCCTGAAATTGTAGGGGGAAAATAGGAAAGATTTAACTGCTGTCAGGTATCGTGATGAGGTATTGGGACCTTATGTGCGGTTGTTTCGAGGTGCTGTGCGCACAGACTTCGTATTGATGGACGATACTCCTCAACCTCATAGAGAACAAGTGGTTGATGTTTTCTTGGAAACAAAAGGTACTGCACGCATGTCGTGGCCTGCTCGCTCTCCCAATTAGAATCCCATATAGTATGTCCGGGATGCATTAGGGAGACGGGTTGCATCATATCAACATCCACCAACCATTCTCCAAGACTTGTGAGCAGCTCTGCAGGAAGAATAGCCGTTATATATATGAAGGTGGTAGCTGTTCTTTCGGACATGTCCGAAAGAACAGATACCATCTTCATATATAGTTAAGGCTAACCGGCCATTGACCTTCTTCCCTTTGCCCGAACTCTTACGGGACTCGGTAAGATTGTCTGCCGCGAGTAATGAGTGTAATGGGCAGGGGTTCAAAAATGGTTCAAATGGCTCTGATCACTATGGGACTTAACATCTGAGGTCATCAGTCCCCTAGAACTTAGAACTACTTAAACCTAACTAACCTAAGGACATCACACACATCCATGCCCGAGGCAGGATTCGAACCTGCGACCATAGCGGTCGCGCGGTTCCAGACTGAAGCGCCTAGAACCGCTCGTCCACTCCGACCGGCGGCAGGGGCACTACGAATGTAGTGTGTGGACGTTAAGTTGGGAATGTGGGTCTCACGGGGAGCGTGCAATGGATAAATACCTGCAGTCGCACTATCCTCTGTGCCCTCGGTGGCTCAGATGGATAGAGCGTGTGACATGTAAGCAGGAGATCTCAGGATCGAGTCTCGGTCGGGGAACACATTTTCAACTGTTCTTGTTGACTTATATCAACGTCTGTATGCAGCTAAGGGTATTCATTTCATTGTAATTTCATTCTAACGAGCTGCATGGTCACCGATGGTATCTGTTCTTTCGGACCGAAAGAACAGATACCATCTTCATATACCGGGTGAGTCACCTAACGTTACCGCTGGATATATTTCGTAAACCACATCAAATACTGACGAACCGATTCCACAGACCGAACGTGAGGAGAGGAGCTAGTGTAATTGGTTAATACAAACCATAAAAAAATGCACGGAAGTATGTTTATTAACACAAACCTACGTTTTTTTAAATGGAACCACGTTACTTTTGTTAGCACATCTGAACATATAAACAAGTACGTAATCAGTGCCGTTTGTTACATTGTAAAATGTTAATTACATCCGGAGATATTGTAACCGAAAATTGACACTTGAGTACCACTCCTCCGCTGTTCGATCGTGTGTATCGGAGAGCACCGAATTACGTAGAGATCCAAGGGGAACGGTGATGGACCTTAGGTACAGAAGAGACTGGAACAGCACATTACGTCCACATGCTAACACCTTTTTATTGGTCTTTTTCACTGACGCACATGTACATTACCATGAGGGGTGAGGTACACGTACACACGTGGTTTCCGTTTTCAATTACGGAGTGGAATAGAGTGTGTCCCGACATGTCAGGCCAATAGATGTTCAATGTGGAGACCATCATTTGCTGCACACAATTGCAATCTCTGGCGTAATGAATGTCGTACACGCCGCAGTACATCTGGTGTAATGTCGCCGCAGGCTGCCACAATACGTTGTTTCATATCCTATGGGGCTGTAGGCACATCACGGTACACATTCTCCTTTAACGTACCCCATAGAAAGAAGTCCAGAGGTGTAAGATCAGGAGAACGGGCTGGCCAATTTATGCGTCCTCCACATCCTATGAAACGCCCGTCGAACATCCTGTCAAGGGTCAGCCTAGTGTTAATTGCGGAATGTGCAAGTGCACCATCATGCTGATACCACATACGTCGACGCTTTTCCAGTGGGACATTTTCGAGCAACGTTGTCAGATCATTATGTAGAAACGCGATGTATGTTGCAGTGCTCTCCGATACACACGATCGAACAGCGGAGGAGTGGTACTCAAGTGTCAACTTTGGGTTACAATATCTCCGGATGTAATTAACATTTTACAATGCAACAAACGGCACTGATTACGTATTTGTTTATATGTTCAGATGTGCTAATAAAACTAACATGGTTCCATTTAAAAAAACGTAGGTTTGTGTTAAAAAACATACTTCCGTGCATTTTTGTATGGTTTGTATTAAACAATTACACTAGCCTCTCTCCTCACGTTCGGTCTGTGGAATCGGTTCGTCAGTATTTGATGTGGTTTACGAAATATCTACAGCGGTAACGTTAGGTGACTCACCCTGTATATAGTTAAGGCTCACCGGCCATTTGACCATCTTCTGGAATCGGCAGTAAAGTCGCGAGTAATGAGTATAATGGGCAGGGGTACTATGAATATAGTGCGGGACAATAAGTTGCGAATGTGGGTCTCATGGGAGACGTGCCAGAGATAAGTCCCTGCAGTCGCACCATTCTCTGTGTCCTCGGTGGTTCAGGCGGATAGATCGTCTGCTATGTGAGCAGGAGATCCCAGGGTCGAGTCCCGGTCGGGGCACACGTTTTCAACTGTCCCCCTTGATTTGTATCAATGCCTGTATGAAGCTAGGGGTATTCATTTCATTGTAATTTCAGAATAGGCGTTATTGCCTCAACATGATATTGATGACTTTATTCACAACATGCGCCGTCGTTTTCAGGGCTGTATTGCTGCCAGAGGTGGACACACCCCATAATGAGCACATTAACCAGTTGTCGCAATGTGTGTGCAAATCTGTTAAGTTGGAAAAAACGAGGAACATTTTCTTCTACTGTTATGCGTGTTGCAGTTGTTTACATTCTGTATTCTTTACATTGTTTCTACTTTGCCATCACCTGTTTATACTGTTTGTGGCAAAAGAAACGCAATCTTGCAAAATTTCCGTTTGTTGCTCTAATTTTGAGCACCAGTATAGACGTCATGAGAGACGGACCCGCCAGTATAAAAGGGGGTGGGAAGTATAACGGTGTCACTTAAGGAAGGAATAACAGCAAAATGGGTCGGTCAGGAGAGAACAGCGGCTTGGACTTGTCATTGGTCGCCAACTGAATAAAAAGTCCATCAGCGACATTTCAACCATTCTAAATCTATATTGGTGATGTGATTGTGAAGTGGAAACGCGAAGGAATAACCACAGCTAAACCGACACGAGGCATACCCCATGTACTATCGGACACGAATCGTCGAGGATTGCGGAAAGTGGTTGTAAAAAATTGCACGAAATCAGCGGAACGAACGACTCGTGAGTTTTAGTCCAGGTAGCCGAATTACTGTGCGGAGGGAGTTACAAAGATTGGGGGTAAGATTGTCGGGCAGCTCCTTATAAACCACAAATTTCGGTAAAAGTGCTACGCCACTGGGTCTTGCTCACGCAGTGCAAAGACCAATAAAGAATACCTAATACCCATCTTCCTCACCCTCATATCCAATGACATAATTCCTCCCTAGTATATAAGCAATCAAACTAGCGCCCATTCAGCAGTTAACATAACTGCATTACCTCCCTTTTCTGTTCCAATCGCGTATGGTTCGCGGAAAGAACGACTGGCGGAAAGCCTCCGTGCGCGCTCGAATCTCTCTATTTTACATTCGTGATCTCCTCGGGAGGTATAAGTAGGGGGAAGCAATATATTCGATACCTCATCCAGAAACGCACCCTCTCGAAACCTGGACAGCAAGCTACACCGCGATGCAGAGCGCCTCTCTTGCAGAGTCTGCCACTTGATTTTGCTAAACATCTCCGTAACGCTATCACGCTTACCAAATAACCCTGTGACGAAACGCGCCGCTGTTCTTTGGATCTTCTCTATCTCCTCTGTCAACCCGACCTGTTACGGATCCCACACTGATGAGCAATACTCAAGTATAGGTCGAACGAGTGTTTTGTAAGCCACCTCCTTTGTTGATGGACTACATTTTCTAAGGACTCTCCCAATGAATCTCAACCTGACACCCGCCTTACCAACAATTAATTTTATATGATCATTCCACTTCAAATCGTTCCGTACGCATACTCCCAGATATTTTACAGAAGTAACTGCTACCAGTGTTTGTTCCGCTATCATATAATCATACAATAAAGGATCCTTCTTTCTATGTATTCGCAATACATTACATTTGTCTATGTTAAGGGTCCTCCCTGACGATTTTATAACTGACAATGAGGTCCCAAACCCAGAAGAATTTTATTGACTGTGATAACGGTGGCGGATGCCTACGTTTACATGCATCTGATCTGATCGGACGTATTTTTGTATTTTGGGCGAACAATGTAATTTCGGCTTTGTTAATGTGAAAATTCGTAAGACTGTATAATACACTAAAATGTGACAAATATATTAACGTAACAACAAAATTTCTGCAACAACAATCTTCAAATTTATTTAGATCAATTGAATCATGATGACTTAAAATGTGGGAATTTCAGCTTCAAAAATAAGACTCCTAGAGAGAAGAACCTGGGCCGTCTCTACAGGAAAAGCTAAGTAAACTAGAGAGTTTATTGTAATCTTCGCTCCTCTCAAATTTTTCATAAAAGGCTTTGCTTATTGAGGACAATAACTGGAATTATGGAGGAGGGGGGAGGGGGAGGGGGGAATACACTCCTAACACACTCCTACAGTCGTGTCAACTTAAGGAAATTCGTGACACCTGGCAGCACTTTTGACAGCTTTCAACTGCAAAGCGCAGACGTCTGTAGGCGAAAACAGTAGCCGTCTGTAGAGTTATGAAGACGCATTGTCGTAGAGACGTTTACAAAATCGCGTTGCAGAAGCGCGACGCAGTTGCGCCCAGCTTACAAATACTTTCTGGGATACTGTACTTATGCATCTGTGCATTGTACATATTTTATAAGTTCGTAGGCTTCCACGGCCGGTGTCAGTTTGGATTTTCTTGTTCGACTGTTTCATAATTTCAAAGGTATTTCCTCGAATACATGGAAATGAAATTTTTTAGATGTGACACTACAACCACAGTTCATTCTTTTTTTTCCAGTAGGAAATTGGCACAATGAATATCCAGGCAATGCCGGGGTTTTCAACTATCAAGATATAAAATTAGAAACTGTGGTAACTCATAGTAATGATTAGACCTCGGACTTTTAGTTACTAAAAATCTTTAATTCGGAACCTAAAATAGGTTCTATCACTTACAAAAATCAGAAAATAGGTGACCAAAATTTGTCATTTTATTGATAAAAATCCTCATTATATTATCGTCCATTTACATAATTAGCCACTATAAATAGCTAACACTTTCTCCAAATTTTCTGTTGAGAAATCGAATCTCTTGTCTGTTAATGGCATCCTATATGCAGAGAATGAGCGTTCCACGTCAACAGATGTCACCGGAGCATATATAAATGACGGTGTTAGGCGAAATGGTACCGCACACTCATGTTCTGTTGAGTTATGTGATGTCAGCCACTACGCAGAGGGTGGTCAGTCCTGTTTTTTTTTTTTTTTTTCTAGCACTGTCTTTAGTTTACCACTAACTTTCATACCATTACAGCCCGGGACCAAGCTAATCTATTCTGTCATCTCTTCTATCAATCGCCCTAGAGCTTTAATAATAGGGACCAGAAATACGTAATGAGATTTTATGTATGCAGTGTCGTTGGAAATTGTTGGGTACTTCAGAAGATCATTAGCTGACGTAATGCTCACTGCCTCCTCCCGCAATTTAAGAACAGAGTTCTTAGTCTATCAAATGCTAGCTGCACTAATCCACGGACTCTAGCCACGTTCCCCAGCGAGTAAGTATGGGTTATGGTGGAAGTGGTACGCCGGGAAGTTCCTCTCGAAATAACTGGGTTCTTGTAGGTGCTTTAATAAAAACCTTTTAGATGGTTGAAATTAGCCTATTTACATGTGGAAATTCGAGACGTATCGTCTCAGCTACACGACTCATGGCATGGGCATGACATGTGATATGGAGCAAGGCTGGGTAAAATAATTTCAACAATTTAACAGCAGCAAACATGTATGCGGCTGCGTCAGTGTAAACTGTTGGGGAAAAGTAATTTGAGGGCTTTATTAACAAAGTGAGCAATTGTTTCCTGTCTTTAGCTCCTTGCTGCAGATCAAATGAGGTACAGAGCAAGTGTCAGGATCTAACTTTCCAACAATCAAATTAGCCACATATCGACCTTGTCTGTCAGTTGTCTCATCGACAGAGGTCCACATGTATGAATCGCCTATATCTTCCATTATCCTGCTCAATGTATTTTCATATAAAGTATCTAAATAGTTCTTTCTCAGTGTAGATTATGATGGAATGTTGCGGTGACAGTATTTCTCTAGAAAACTTTTCAACTGGCTATTTTCAACTGCACTGAATGGCATTTTGCTGCAACAATGGCTCGACACAGGTCAAGATGAAATTGGTTTTTGTTTGTTGCATTTGGTTTAGTTACAAAAGTTTGTTTCAAGTTTGATTTATTTTTTAAATTTGTCTTGTTTTAATCCCTGCAGCATGCTGACTTAAATGCAACCTCTGTTCAGAACGTACCTAAAAACAAAAAGAAATGGGAAATACTTTGGGAAAGAATTTACGTACAAGATCTACTTAGCAAAATTAACCTACATTTAAGGTTTACAAACAATACTTTTGGCTCTGGCTCTGAGCACTATGGGGCTTAACATCTGAGGCCATCAGTCCCCTAGAACTTAGAACTACTTAAACCTAACTAACCTAAGGACATCACACACATCCATGCCCGACGCAGGATTCGAACCTGCGACCGTAGAAGTCGCGCGGTTCCGGACTGAGGCGCCTAGAACCGCTCGGCCAACGAGACCGGCCAATACTTTTGCATTCGCATGTGTCTGGTCAAAGTCAACTCGGGAAAAATAGTGGCATCACTGTTCTCTGAGTGGGCGCAGCAGATAAAAGGTTAATATTTTACTTAAGTCTTTGCTGCACACACTGCAGTGAATAACTCTTCCGTCTGTAGAGAAATCAGGAAATTCTTGTAATCACTGACGAATCATAGATGATTTGGAGCTGGCTACTTTCGGCATGCTTGACTTTCCACAAATGTACTGTCGCTGTGAAATATTTCACCACATCCAAGCAGCTCGCTGACCGGTTGAATGAAGACAGTGCAGATGATTTAAACAGGCTGTTCTGACAGGGCAGGAAAGCACAGAAAGCAGATCACAAGGCGCCTCAGTGCCCTGCCGGCCCATGTCACGGTTCACAGCGAGTGACCAAGCTCTGCGGAGCTGGGCGGGCTGGAACAGCCTGGCGTATGCTGTCGTCCTCTGACTCACAATTGGCGTCACGCATGCAAACAAGCCAGTTATCATTCAATTCAAATGGTTCAAATGGCTCTAAGCACTGTGGGACATAACATCTGAGGTCATCAGTCCCCTAGACTAACTTAAGAACATCACACACATCCATGCTGGATTCGAACGTGCGATCGTAGCAGTAGCGCGGTTCCGGACTGAAGCGCCCAGAACCTATCTA